>NW_008669668.1:0-90783 GCF_000695815.1 Acanthisitta chloris
GGGCTCGATTCCTCCTTAGCTTGCTCTCGTCTGGGCCCTCCTGAAGTGCTGCGATGTTCCCCTGGCGTTTAAAGGGACCGAGCGTCGCGGCTCTGTTTGAACAGCGCAAGGAGGCGAAGGGGAAAAGTTGAGCCATGTGAATACTGTGTGCTGCTGTGAGGTTCTGGATTGCCAGTAACGTTATCTAACAGACCGTCAGCATCTCGATATTGAGTTTAGCCGCGGTTAAGCCAATAGAATTTCCAAAGGTTTCCACAAAGCAGAATTTTAGGATGTGAGTTCGTGCCCATGTAGCAGAACCCTTGAGAAAAGCAACGAGGCTGGTGAAGGGACTGGAGCACAAGTGGCATGAGGAGAGGCTGAGGGAGCTGGGGGTGTTCAGCCTGGAGAAGAGGAGGCTCAGGGGAGACCTTCTCACCCTCTGCAACTCCCTGACAGGAGGTTGGAGTCAGGTGGGGGTTGGTCTCTTCTCCCAGGCAACCAGCAGCAGGACAAGAGGGCACAGCCTCAAGCTCTGCCAGGGGAGGGTTAGGTTGGAGATTAGGAAGAGATTTTTTCCAGAGAGAGTGCTCAGGCATTGGAATGTGCTGCCCAGGGAGGTGGTGGATTCACCATCCCTGGAGGTTTTCAAGCTGAGACTGGATGTGGCACTTAGTGCCATGGGCTAGTGACCACGGTAGGGTTGGACTTGATCTTTGAGGTCTCTTCCAACCTGAATGATTCTATGATTCTGTGATTGAGAGTTGTACTCAGGTTTGGAAAGGGAGGGGAGAATCTTTTAAGTAGCAGTAGGTTCTGCTAGTTAAAGTTCTGCCTGCTCCTGGCACTTAGCGTTGATCCGTTTAAATTAGGTGTGGTACTTGCACAATTTGATGCTGTGCTTATGGTACATCTGCCAGACTTGTCATATTGAAACAGCTCTTTCCTGGCAGGCATGTGTTTAATTTCTGACTATGTTATGCTTAGAGGATGTTTATAGGCTCCAGATTGCTCTGCAACTTGCTTGATCCTTTTGTTGTTGATGTTTGTTTTATTATTAAGCCTATTTGTATGATTACGATATTTTCAGCAGGTTTTGTTTTTTTCAATTTACTAGAAGGCAAAACATAAATTATGTTGCAAATGGCTCTTAAATAATAACCTTTTATGGGGTTTCTGGCTTGGGGTTTTTTTTATTTATTGTCTGATAGACCTTAGCTAAAGGCCAAAAGCTCAAAATTCAGGTCAAAATAGTTAAATGTATTTGTGTAGTGATTAATCTGGAATAACAGTGATCTCAGGTTTTCTTGAAAGACTAAATATTTGTGCAGTGCCTGAAGTTTTTACTTATCTTACTATTTGATTATCAAGTCATTAAGAAATGCAGAAAGATGAATCAGCAGTTGTTTTCAAGACAAAGCATATTACATATGTAGCAGTTCACAAAATCATTGCCCAGAAGTTTAGACTAGGAAGTAAAACATGAAATCCAACCACAACCAGAAGTAGGTGTGAAACGACACCGCAAGACTCTCAGAATTGCATAAGGAGGATAGTGATTGTTTGACTTTCATTTTAACTGTGTTCAGTTACCTCACTCTGATTTAATGCAGAATTTTAAAGTTAATGTTTTAATCTTCTCTCTGCCTACATTTGCAGTCACACAGTGTTTCAGTTTAGAATTTCTGGAGCTCCTTTGCATTGCTGTGTGGTATTGGAGTGTGAAATTCATAGTGCAAAGCTCTAATCCTGTTCCTCATATAATGTAGTAGGCAGCTCTTCCTTCACATTCAGTTCTGATATTTACAAACATTCACGATATGTTAGCAGAGCTCTGTCTTGTTTGTAAACTTGAGTTCTGATATTTACAAACCTTCACGATATGTTAGCAGAGCTCTGTCATATTTGTAAAATTGAGTTCTGATATTTACAAGCATTCAGGATATGTTAGCAAAGCTCTGTCTTATTTGTAAACTTGTTTGTTTACAGTCTTTGTGAATGTACAATCCTTACCTTACAGCAGGGAAATAATGAGCTCCTCATTTCAGTGCAGTCTCTTTGCACTGCTAATGAATTTTCATTGAATAAATGGATTAATCAACCTCTTTTGCTTTTGGCATTGTAAAAAAATGATTGACTCACATAAGAGAATAAACACAGAGATATAACTGTGAGAATTTTCCTTTCCTCCCTTCCTCGACTGGTTACAAAGCATCATGTTGTGCTGCTGTTGCACTGACTTGTACAGAGTAAATTTGCTTAGTAGACCAATATTGCAAGTACTAGTGCAACTCAGACTGCAGACATAAACCCTGCAAGCTTTTCCAGAAGTAAGGAGGTCTGGAAAGTCAGTAGTGCCTGAAAGTAAAATAGATGTGTTTAAGTAAATATGATAGTTTTCTGCAGTTACTCTGGCAATAACTGGAGCAACTGCAGTCTCTAGAGCAAAATGTGTTTACACTTGAGTAAAGCAGAGTCAGCAGAGCTTTATTGTCTCACATACATGGTGTGACCTAGTGTAAGATAAATTAATTGCACGCTAGAAATTAAGAGGGTCTGATTTAAAAATCACAAGAGTTTCAATGCCATCAATTGTTTCTGTGTATAAGGACCTGTTCAAGTGTTTATAAGGACATCTTTGCTTACTTTTATCCTTCCCTGTAACCTTCCTGATTTCTGTTATTTAGAAGACCATCACTTTCTTCCATAATTATTGAACAGATAATAAGGTCTTTGTTATCTTAGGGTGTGGTTTTAATATTGTAAAATAGACCATGTGTCAGCAGGTCAGATGTTTCCATTGGCCTTCTCTGGAGCCACAGTTCTTTAAAATGTTTGTCACTACTTGGAGTCCTAGCAATCCAAATAAAAATGTTTCTTGAGAATATAAATTTCATTAGAAACAGTTTTAATACAAAAGGAATTTTCTGAAGTTGATAAGCAAATTTTCATCGGGTTCTGTATTTTATAAGGACAGTTAGGATGGCCAGAAATGAGACTTCTAAAATAAAATCTTTTCTAAGAAATACAGTTTATGAATTAAAATTGAAATTTGTACCTGATTGGCTGTCACTGATAAACTGTTTTGCTCAGAATATAGAAAATTAGGTAATGGCATATCCTCATCTTGGGGAGGACTGATGGTTACTAAGACCATTCCTTGCACCCACATTTAGTCAGGACTCAGTTACGCAGACCAGCCTAATCTTCCTCAGTGTCCATACTCATGGATTTGTAGACTCATATAGAAAAGCCAGTTTGCTATCCAAGGAAGAGAAGAGCGTTGAAACTAGCTCATGGTCAGGCTCAATCTGCAGACATTAAGGTTGTAATTGGCTGAAAACATTTGGCTCTGCAAATCTAAACTGAAACAGAAGCAAAACTACTACAGATAGTGTGAACATAGCCCATGCAACCAAGTCTGTGAAAGGCAAAAGCAGAATTCCAGTTCCCAGAGAGTTACATCACCTTTTTCATACTCACCAAAGCTGTCAGGAAAGCTGTCTAGGTTCAAGCCAGTGGTGTTCCTATGGGTGACTCTATACTCCCAGACCTGTAATTCCATGTCTCTAGTCTTGCTGATTACAGGGTTAGGGATCATGCACTTTCTGTGAACTTTGCAGTTAAACTCTTTGGAAGTAACCATTTACATTCCTGTTGTTGGCTGTCCCATCTTGAACCCTTTCCTTTACAAAACTCTCCTGTGGAAAACTGACCCAGTTACACAGCTAGGTTTTGTGCCATACTTATATATCTCCTGTCTTGACCCTATTCTTAAAGCACACAGGCCTAACTCCACCTTGTAAAATATTTATTTATATGATCAATGCCTTCTTTTAATTCCTTTCTGTAAAATCTGCTTCATCTCGGCTTTTGACATTTCACAGTTCACTGCTTCTCTTTCAGTACAGCAGGGTTTTTTGCTCATCAGTTAATCCAAGCAGGTTTTGCTTACTGCATCCTCCCTGCAGCTCATTCAACCCTGTTGGCTTGCAGACATTCATAAGAGAGCAGATTTCTCCCATGTGAAAGATCAAAGAGGATCATTTTTAGGTTTTGGCACTATTTAGAGAAGCTTGAAAGTCAAAGGATTTGCATAGGATGGAGCAGGTAGTTAAGAACAAATACATTGAGTTTAATTCTCTTTCATTCCTGATGATCTCAAAATTTTCACTGCCTTCATTACATTTTGAATGCACACAGGATTGATGGTGAGACTAGGAAATATGTTGTATTGTTTATATACCTCATCCCCATTTAAAACATTGGACACCTTTAAAACCCTATACTTTCTCCTTATAATCTGCAATTAAATGGCAGTTCTTATGGAAACACACATTCTTCAATAAAGCTGGACTACCTGTGATAGTGCAAGGGCCTTCCCTGGCCCATGCTGACATACTGTGGATCACATCATATTTTTCTGTCAACATCTGATTTAACTATGTGTCCTTTATCCTCAAGCAGTGCTGAAGCAGGTTTGAGTGATGCAATACAAGCAATGCATTCAGAATCATTAGCAGATGTGGTTTGCCTCCATCTTTTAATTTGTGTCATTTGTCTTGTCTTGTGCTAATTAATTTTCCCTTACTGATTTTGCTGGGTAACTTTTCAGAACAGCTATCTTCCAAAAGCCAAGGATGTTAGAAGACAACATTGAAGCTCCAAACAGAATAGCTATTCTAAAATAGCTGCATTTTTTGTTTTACAGATGGGTTGGTCACTTCTTTGTAAACTCATAGAAATTTGTCCAAGTACTCTTCAGAACATAGCTCCTAAGGGTGTTGGGAAGAACTGGGAAGCAGTGGGTGTTCACCAGTAAGTATTTTGTATGCTAAGTGTCTTCTGGAATGCTTGGTTATCATGACAGCTTATATAGGCAATGAAATAAATGTATGTTAAGTTATTATATCTGCTTTTTTGTGGGTTTCTTCAGCCTCATGGGGACACTCTCACAAACAGGGATCTTATCTGTGTACATAAATTCCTGGTGGAGAAAGCAAAGGAGACTGAGCCAGGCTGTTAGTGATAGGATGGGCCCAAATTGAAATAGAGGAAATTCCATTTAAAGAATACAAAAAATCCTAAGCAACCATTTTGACAGATGTAATATTACCTGGATGGGTGTGTGTGTGTTCTTTCCAAATGTGAGGGATTATATCTGCAAGCCTAAGGTAGTGTAAATCAAGAAGAGGTTTTGTCACACCTAATATTATTGTCTAAAAATTAAGTATGTAAACTGATCACCTCAACTACCTGCGAAGTCAGTGGACACAATTACCTTCAGAAGGGATGGTTTGTTCCATCTTTTTAGCAAGTTATGCTGGAATAAATTGTGGTTTGGCCTTGCTCGTGTCTCCCTGTTAGCTGTCAAGGGAAGCCTAAGCAAGTGGTTTCTGATGACTCTGGTTAAATAGGATGAAAACCCACATAGGTTAGCTGAGTAGTTGTTCAGTAGCACAAATTGTAGATGTAGGCATGATACAAATGGAGGAGGAGAGTTTGGTGTGGTGTTCTCGGCCTTGAGGGCTGATGATGACCACAAGAAGTTCCAGTCTTATCACCTAGTGAATCTGCCTCCATAATCTTCCCCATACCCTTCCTTGGAAGGGTTGCTGTAGTAAGATAGCATGGAGATGCATTTTGGTTTTGTGGAGTTTATTTGTTTTGTAGTGGCTAGAACACATGGTTGGTAGGGGAGTGAACTCCCTTGAAAGAAGTGTTGGCAGGTTTTGTTGGAAAGAGGTGATTTGGGTTGCATCTCATGAGTGAGAAACAGCTGAGCTGAAGCTCTACAAGCTAGTTACAATTTCTTTGGCAACTGAAAGGCTTGTTAATTGACTGAAAGTTTTTCTGAGAGCTGGAGATGTTGCTGTTCATTCTTGGGTCCCAGAAGAATTGTTTTTGGAGGCTGCTCTTTCCCATAGCCTCCTCAGAGCCCACACAGTGTGTGTGGTTGAACAAAACATCCTTTTCAAGCTCAAACTCACTGAAGATCTGATCACAGTATTGCTGTACACAATTCCTTTCCACTACCAATATTTTAGCCAACTGTGAATCCCTGTCTGGCTTGTTGACAGTTTTCCTTGCTGTGGGGAAACTTGTTCTTAGAGGGGGAGTGGTCTCAGGTGTTTGTCAGTGCCAAAGGCAGAGCAAGCCAGCTAAATTTTATCTCCTGTTCCTCATGTGTAGATTGAACTAGAACTGCACCATAATGAATACATGCTGTTTGCAGCAAGGCAGGAAACAGTTATGGTAGAGAAGAAAAGGTCTTTTTTTTTTTTTTCTGCAAGAGATTTTCCCTTTTGTGTGTGTTACTATTTTAGGAGAATAGAAATCATAAGGCAGAAAAAGCATTTCTTTCTTTCCTCTCAGCTGTGATCCAACTTGACCACATTGCAGTCATGTTTGCAAACAGCAGTTTGGTGTTGATTTAGGTGTTCCTGACAGACAGTGTGATAAATAAGTAAGTAGTTGCTGTCACTGTGAAGGGAAAGGAAGGAAATTCCTTCAGTGTGTTTGCATCCTGTCTACAAGCTTAAAGACACTTCATGAGACCTTTTGTAATCTCTTACGTCAAACTCTCACACAGGAGAAGAGGTTTAGAAAATTTTACAGCCTCATTCTTGGTTATACTTGAAATGGGAGGGTATGTGCAGGGAATTGTCTCCTTGTGGTAGACATGCTTTAGAGTGTAATTACTTCACCCTGCAGTATACTGAGCCAGCTCATGTCCTTGTATATCAGCACTTGACTGAAACAGATCATTCTTTATAAAATGCACTCTTGACAAAGCAGTGCTCCTCCCCCACAGCAGAAATCATGAGTCATTGGGAGACACTTTTAATGGCTTCAGGGCATTTGATAACTCAGTGGGGTTTTCCATTCCTGCAGGATGCAAGGAGTACAAAAGTCTAAGCCACAGCTACTTATCATAGAATGGGTTGGTTGGAAGTGACCTTTGAAGATCATCTAGCTCTAACCCCCCTGCTGTGGGCAGGAACACCTTCCACTAGACCAGGTTGCTCAAAGCCCCATCCTGGTGGCTCCCAACCTGGCCTTGAACACTAGTGGAGCAAGGAGGAGAAGGAATCCTCACCCCATGTACAGTTTGTACAGATCCATGCATGTGCACACACACCTGCAACCACACAATGAAATGCATCAGGAATGCTTAAGACCAGAGCACTTTAATCAGGAGGTTAAAGCAGGTTAAGGGTGTCTATTTAGCTGCTGTGCCAGCTTGGTTAGGGTGATCTTTGTTTTCCTTGATTCATCACCTTACTACTTAGTCCATACATGTGAGCTGTAATGCTGGGACAAGAATTTGCCTCAGGACTGAGAACCCAAATGCCACCATCTCTCCTTGTCTGGAGAGCAGAGTGTGCATATACACGTTTCACTGTGTTATCTTTTGCCAGTTTAAGCAAAGAAACTCCAGCATTGAATTGGATTTTATTTTCTGTTCTTAAAATCATCCAGCACAGTATTCTGACTTACCTTAAATTTTCGTAGCAGTTAGGTGTTCCTGAGAGTCTAAGCATGTAAGCAAGGCAATGCTTATATGAACAATGTCTCTTTTATTAGACCAATACTGGTATAATTTCCTATCTTGCAAAAGGTAAAGGATATTGTCTCTCCCATCAGATTCTGCCTCTGACATCTACTTTGTTCATCATAGCAACAACAGAAGTGCTGCAACAGAGAAGAGAGAAACTAGCAACGTCATACTAAAGCACTGATGCATTCATTCCAGTTTATAAAATTAGACTTCAGCAAGCCAAACTGCTGAATTGGCAGAGCTGGGGAATGAAATTGGGATGAAACTTTAAGTGCTGCTTATGTTTTTCAAGACAGGTCAAGAATATCAACTGAAGTATCACAAACTCCTGCACAATTCACTTTTATTAGATAGATTTGAAGATAATTAAAGTTGCAGCCAAGCTCTCCAAAATAAAAAAAGTAAAAAAACCAAGTTTCTTTGGGGGGTTGTGTGTGTGTTAGTCTATCAATTTTAATTTAGTTTTGAATTGTGCAATCTGTTTTTCCCCCCGTTTGAGATCTGCTTCATTCAGTGTGAAATCAATGCTTGTAAAATTTTGTTTATTGAAGAGGTGTTACAGTTTTGTGGCCACTGTTTTACTGATGGTAGTTTGAGCAAAATATGTTAAAAATACCAGCTAATTTTTATGTGTCCGGTTTGATACATGCCCTGGATTTTGCAGCACTTGGCATTGTTTGGCTCTCTGTTTAACAAGTCAACTTTGGTTGACTCTGACACAGCATTTTAGAGGTTAATATTCATGGGTCTCAAGTTGGGCCACTCAGAAAGTAAGGAGTGTGCAATTGGTAGTCTGGGAAATGTTTATTTTTAGTGATTTCTCCAGCATTACCTAAGTGCTGTGTGGTTGACACTTAGGGTGGAGTTCTTCGAGGCACTGTTCAAATTCTTCAGCTGGGAAACTGTTGCTTTTCTTCCAGCAAACCCTTGATTGCTTACTGTAACTGAGACCTTTTGAAGCTTTTGCTAATTTCTGTAAGTTGTGTATGTTAATATTTCCTTAGCCTTAACTCTTTTTTTTCCTTTTTTTTTGTTTTGTTTTTAATTTTTAGGCAGATTCTTAAAATGCTTACAGTCTACAAAGGAAATATAAACCTCTCAGTAACAGGGCTGAAAGCATTAAATCTACTCCTCATGTCAGGTAATGTGTGTTTTACTTTCCTGCTCTGTCTAAGCTTTTTAAACACAGAACTGTGATATAAGGTGTGTGACTGTAGATGTCAGACCTGATTTTTCTCTCTTTTGCTCCATGAAATCACCTACCATTTGTACTTGCATACAAAGTAATAAGAGTACCGGTTTGCATCCTTTTTGCCCAGGTAAGTGTGATTCTCCAAATTGCAAGTCTGGGAAGAACATGACCAGTTAATTCTGCCCACTTTTTATTAGCATAGGCACAAGTACTTGCTGTTAAGTAAAATAAATAAGAGATTATTTTTTCTTACAAAAGTATAAATTTGGTGCCATTCTGACTTGCTTCCTTTAGCAGTGGTTAGTATATCTCTGACTTTTCTGCTCTGTAGAGGCCTAATCTTATCAGGTACTGAAGACTTTTTCTCATGCTGAGATTCTTGATCTTCTGTTGAAATTAGAGACACCCTAAGGGAGAGATTCTGCTGGTTTTATTCAAGTTAGCATATAACATTATATGGTACAGGTCCTGTTATAAGGCATTACACTGTGTGATTAATAATAGCAATAGTAATGGCAAAATCTGATCATTAATGAGTAACTGTAATCAGCAGCTTCTTTCTTTTAATTGTGATGTATCCAAAAGGGTCCTAAACTGTTGACTGGGTATTTGGTAACAGTTTCTTCCTGATTGTTATTCTTCCTCTCAGCAGTTGATGAATGAAACTTAAACTCTCATTTCAACTCCCTAACTTCAGAAAAATATTTGAAATTCTACCTTGTCAGAAAAACCTCTTAGTACTCTTATTTCCATATGTCTGTAAACTTGAATTGCACCATACCTGGGACTGAATGTGTGAGTGCCATTTAGAAAGATCTCTTACAGCCCTGACTGCAGCTGTGTCACTGGACAGGCATTGGGGTTATTGCTGTAAGCCTGAAAAATTGGCATGACTCTGAATCTTTTTGCCTGCACATGCTATAGAGTAGCATTCTTTTCTGTGTCATAAAAGCAACAGTGAGATTGGCCTTTCAGTTCAGCTTCAGGCTGAAGGAATGGCTGAGAGGGTGATAATGTGGTTTCATGGTGCAGATGGGCTGAGTTCATGGTTCACTGTAGCTGACAGGTGCATTTCAAATCCCCTTTTGTTTTCCTCAGGCAGTGCAGTCCTTGTTCCATCAGCCTTACTTAGTGAAACTTTTCAGTTTGCTTTGACTGCAGAAAGGGTTATTTTGATGGGATAATCCTCTACAAATGTGGAGTTGAACTGGTTCATTGAGGGGTCAGGCAAGTACCAAAGCAGTGCAAGGTGAGAGCAAGAGTGAAGAGGAGAAACTGTCTTTTTGGCAATAAAGTTTGATCAGTTCTATTGTAAAAATACGACCTTAGGAGATAATTTCAGCCTGGGTTATACAAACCTGGGTTTGAACTGTCAGAGTCTTAAAGAATTTTAGATTTTGATGGTTAAGTACATTGCTTCAATGAAAACCTTGAGAACTAATCAGTGCAACATGTAATCTCTTCTGCTATTCAGACATAATTGCTTTCCTGCTCCTGGAGGAAGAGGTGGATGTGTTTTCCTTGGTGTTTAGTGCCATGCACACCTTCCCTAAAAATGAAGAGATTCAGCAACATGGATGTAAAGCATTACAGAAACTTTTTGAGAAAGGTATTTATATCTTAGTTTCTTAAGTTAGAAAAATGTATAGATTGGGAGGGGACTGCAGATGTTTGTTGAAATGCAGTAACTGAATGTTTGCATTCCAAATTGTTTTGTGTATTATATCTGTTCTTTAAATGAGTCAGCAGAAAACAGACTTGCCAAGCAACATCACAAATTTTCTAAATTAGAGCAACGAATATGAAATCTTTTAAAAAATCAAAATGTCCCTTCATTTCTGACTCTAGAGTTAACTGAAAAGATGGGATTCAACATTAGTAATGCTGACATGAAGAGTGGTGACATTTGATTTTCATTCTCCAAACCAGGATTGTTTGTTTAAAGACTGGTAAATTTTAGTAACACAAGAACAGTTCTAAGTGAAAGCAAAATGTTTGTACTTTAGAAAAATACTTGGCTCTGCTTTTGATCCTGACAATGCCAAAAGATGAATATCCGTATGGTATTCCTCTGTTTCTTCTAAACGAACAGTTCTAAAGCAAAATGTTTGTACTTTAGAAAAATACTTGGCTCTGCTTTTGATCCTGACAATGCCAAAAGATGAATATCCGTATGGTATTCCTCTGTTTCTTCTAAACAATGAAGTCAGCATGTATTGAACTTCTGCAAAGTTGTGTGCATGTAATGGCCAGAAGTGCTTCTTGGATTGTTTCAATGGAATTTCTTGTTTCAAAATAAATACTGAGAAACCTATCACTCCTCTGTACTCTTTTGCTTCAAAGATAGTCTCTGGTTCTTCAGATTGATTCTTTTTGGCACTATTTTATATTGCTTTTCCTAAGTCTTTATCCCACACGTGTGTGCTTGGAACTATCTTCTGTGTTCTTGCACTCTCCCTAAATACTTTTGTCCTGCTGTATTTTGTCTTCAGTCTCCACAAAAGTCTGAACTTCATAGATTATTTTTTTTTTTGTGCCTGATTTTGACAGGCCTACAGACTAACCCATGTAGAGACCTGTGTACCTTTTTGATGGCAGAGCTAATACAACAAGTTCTAGGCTGCTCCTGCCTACTTTTTCTTACCTCTGAGCCACCTTTACAGTTACTGTAATGTGAATATTTGCCTAGCCTTGGCTTGAACCAGATTCAGAAAATGATTCTGCTTATGAAATTTAAAGTGTTGTTCTTTGTGAACCTGGATCATTATCTGGTTCATTGCACATAACAGGGGCTGGGGATGAAAAGACCTTAAGCCATTAAGGTAAGATATAATTAAAGTGTGACTGCAGAAAATGGAAAGAACTCCACTATCAAAAAAATTGAGAAGTGAAATAAAAATCATGGAATATGCAAAATGATATTCCATCAAATTTATTTCCCTGTATACTTAGCTTTTCCCTCACTTCTGTAGTGTCTGAGTTTGGAATACCTGAAGTTCCCTCTGTGAGAAAGGCTGAAGATTTCTTTTAGAATGCTGATCCACAGGGTAGCATTTAAAAGCCAGAACTCAGGTACATAAACTATAGGCTAGAAAAAGGCCTTTTATAAATTAGCTCAGTTTTCAGTAAAAGGAGCCATAGGATAGTACCTTACTTTCTGTGAAACATAGAAAATACATGGAAACTCTGATAAAAACAGTTGTCTTTCCCCATGTGGTACCAGGATATGAATTGTTTCCTCAAAACATACTGTGTCTCTTGCTTTCCAATTTAGTTCCAGAAGAGCAGCTGACTGAATTCATTGAAAGCAAAGATCATATGATCATACTGAAAGTATTTAAAGAGTTTCCAGAGAAAGAAGAGGTGATTCTTCCTGCACTTTGTTCATTGCATTCCTTAGCTGGTCCACGTAAGTGTATTATTAGAAGTTATTTTCAATTCCTCATCTCCCATAGCTCATGCTTTCTCTGATTGTAAAAAGTAGTCTTTGTGTGATTGTGAGAACAATCAGAACTGGTTGGGAGTCACCAGACAAATCACTTTTCTGTTTTCTTTGGGAAATACTTTGTTTTTCATGGGATGTTTTTTATATTTAGCCATTAAAACAGAAATTTCTCATAAATAACAGAAAAATAACTTCTATGCTTGGTAACAAAGATGCTTATCATGGTTGTAGAGACTGAAGTTCAAGACCCTGCCCTGTCAGCTTTTACTACTTGAAAAATAAGATATATTTATTGACTAAATAAATCTTCAGTGAGTTTGGGGGGAGCAGGTAGAGAACATTGTTGGCAAAGTGAGTTCCACAAGGGGAAAGTTGCCCAGACAAATCCAATGGCCAGGCCTGGGAAAAGGTATCTGAACTCAGACACCCTCTCTGATCATTCAGTGGTGTCTGCAAGGACCAGAATTGGCAGCATGTGATAGTCTGACAGTGTTCTCAGGTGTTGTGCAATAAGACTGGAAGAAAATATCTTTGTTACATCTTGTCTTCTGGTAACAGCAGTCCCTGTTCTTGGCAAAATCAGATCCTGAGAAATGTGTTCGATGATTTGTGTCAATCTGTTAACAGCAGTTTGATCCTGTGGACACAGAGGCAGCTTTTGGCAGCTTCCTGCTGGTGGTCACAATTTTGGCAAGCTCAGAGTTCTGCTCTCCATGTCCTTCATGGTACAAAATGTTGTACCTCCTGCAAATGTGTTTCCTCACAAAGCCTTGCTCATACATCCTGTTTGGCTTTATAGGAACCATGCTGGCCCCATGTATGCCAGTAAACAAGAACTAGACTGAAGTGCCCCACATTTCATCAGACTCCAAGCTGTTTAGTTTCTGTTTCTCAAACTTCTTGCTCTTTCACTTTGTGTTAAAAAGTATTCCATGAGTCAGAAATAATTTTACCCTAGCCCAAAAGTTACTGATATTTTCTAGGGAAGAGCATGCCAGATTTTCAGTGCTTTTAAAAATAGGGAATACTTATATGAAATGTAACAGGAGAAGGGCATGAAAAATACCTGCTCTAAAGTAGGTATTTAGCACTCTCATTTCTAATATGAAAGATTGAAAATAATCAGAGAAACAGAGACAGCTTGCACATGGATGGGCAAAGCTAGCAATCATACTCTTGGTTTGTGACATCCCACAATAACTGAAAGATAATACATTCCTCTAAGGCCTCCATGGAGAAGATAATTCACTGTAAGTACACACTGTAGCTTACCCAGCAGCAAAATGTCTCCCCATACTCTGAAGTTCAAGTCTCTATTCCAAATGAGTTGCATCAAGGTTGTACCTCTCTGGGCCTTCTTTCACTAATACATATGTAGATTGGCTCACATGTCATGAGAAATGGAAGGGTAAGGGTTTATTCCAATGTGTGTACAAGAACTCTTTTGTATCACAGTAGTGTTGATGGCCTAAGAAAAATGCTTTGGTGCTGACTGTCCTCTGAGGTCTGTGGTGGAGCAGGGGATCACAGATGTTGGCCATCCCAGACAGGCTTTCCTCTGGGTAGTAGGGAGAAACAGGCACCTTAAGAGCAAATTACCTAACCCTAAACCAGATATTTGTTACAGCTGGGATGAATCACCATACAGAGTGCTCAGATCTCTTCATCAATTGATGTGAGAACCTCAGTCACCAAGTTTTGATGGTTAGGATTAAATGAGATATGTTCCACCACCTTCTTTTCTGTAGCTTGTTCTGGGAAATGACGACTCCCTGCAAATTGCTTGGATCTTGCAGGGGTTTAAAATGCATCTGATTATGCTTTCTCTGTAGTAATCAATTTTGGAATCTTCTGAATATTTTAATATCTTCATAATTGTTGCCTGTGAGATTATAACTTACTGTGAAGTGATGCAATACTGTTCTGTGGAATATATCTTAAAAAAGGTGTTTTCAATTGAGAATGACGTAAATCACAGATTAAAGCATTGTGAAAGGTGGTACCTTCCTTCACTATCAAACATTGCTTCAGAAATGCTTCCCACTCAGAGCTTGCTTTTACAACTTGTAGGTTATCATTATCTGATATTCAGAGATGTATTATTTTGCTCCTTTAAAAAGACTAATTACCCTTAATAATAGAGCTGTGAATATTTCTCTTATGCTGTATCCAGAAAAGCCAAGCTGTGGAAAGAACAATTAAGGAAGTTTGTAGATCACAGGAGAGTAATGCTAACTCCCTTGGAGTCAGTGACAGGACTCCCTTTCATTCACTGAGGTCAGGATTTCAGGCAATATTTTTTGGGTTCATATTCTGTCTTATACCCTGGATAGACACACTACAAAGATGTTTTCCTACACTGTGTTTGACCTACCATGATGCTGTTTTGTCTTAAATTGCTGTATGTGGCATTGCTCTGTCCTCAGTACAGAGCTCTGTACCCTCAGTACACAGGAGGTGTACAGTAGAACTTATTTAAATTAAAATAATAAATTCCTAACTTGCCCTCCAAAAAGCAGGAAAACTTAGAAAAACATATTTAGTCGTTTGAGAAGAAAATTCTCTATTGTTTCGTGATTGTATGTTACTGAAATAACATATAATGTGTACTTGATCACAGTTGTGTTATAAACATCATTAATAAGATTGAATTAGTATTTATAAAACAGTTTTTTTCACATATAAGAAAAAAGTTGCATAAAATCAATGAGGAGGTTTCTCTTCCATGGCCTGATACAGAATGAAACAAATCCATAAATGTTAATCTGAACTTTGAACTTTATGAATTATTTTGTAGAGTGTGTAGTCGCTAATGTCTTCTCTGACAAGACTCAAGTTGCAAGGCAAAAACTGAAACGTAGCCCAGTTTTCCAAACAGATTTATTAAACTGAAGTCTGGATTAGACTCAAATCAACTATTTTTTTTCCCTTAAGAAGCAGTTTTTGTTTCTGTTTCTGTCCTTAGCCAGCAATGTTGAAGTGCTCATGTCTGGAAATGTTCGCTGCTACAATGTCATAGTGGAAGCAATGAAGACTTTCCCCAAGAGTGAAACAGTTCAGGAAGTGAGTTGCTGTTTGTTGCACAAGCTAACATTGGGTAAGTTCCCAAAGTTGTTTATAGTCAGCTTATTCTGTGTTAACTGACAGCGTTACAAGCAACAAAGGCTGTTACTACTCCAGTTAATCCTCAGGGTGGTGTGTGGATCCCTCTGTAATGGTGTAAACATGCTGAGGTAACACTGGCCACAGTCAGTATTGGTATCCTTTTTGTGTTAAACATTAATAACAATGAGAAGCTGTCATAAAGGCTCAAGCGTGGGGGGAAAATGAGACAAAAAAGGGAGAGGAACACAATATGAGAATGGGAAATGAGTAGATCCCATTCTATATAAAGTTACTGTAGAAGGGAAGAAAATGACTTCTAGGTTTCATTTTTTGAAGTGGCAGTGCTGAATGTGTGGGGAAAGAACTGGTGCTGCAGAACTACGTGGAAAGTGTTCTCCAAGACTGTATTTTTCCTCCTTGCATGGCATTTATCCTCAGAGGCCTGTGCTGCATTCCTGACAGCAATGGTGCCCATCTTATGGCCCCTGTGCTGCAGCAGTGAAAGAGCCACTGGTTCCTGGACTTGCCTTGCCTTGAGCAAAAGTACTTTGGTTGCCTGGGCTTACATGGGCTAGTGTCACATCAAGAGAAATGATGCCAGTGGCAAAAAGTTATGCCTTCTAGCACCTCTGTGCTCTCACTTGTGACTGCTAATAAACTGATCTGAGCAGTTGCCAAGAGCCATAGAAGAGGAAGTTCAAATGAAAATAAGTATGTTTTCCCCACTGCTGCTTACAAAACCCATGTGAGCAGTTGCCTAAGCAGCCCTCATTCCATTGCAGGTTCTTCTTCTTCAAGGACTCTGACAAAGTCTTTCTCATGAGTTAGACTTCCAGATTCTTGCAGGTGGTGGCCTGAAGCTACTGCAGCTGCTGGTACCAGGGCATGACTCCCCTTAATCAAGTCCCATCCTTTCGCCATCTGTTTTCTCTTCTTGGTGCAGATAGTGTAGAAAATACAGATCAGTCTTGATTGCAACCCAGAGCAACTTCCAGTTCCCCTTCAGAAAGCCAAATACAACGTTGAAGAAAATATGGTAGGCACTGAGGTGGTATTTGCAGGTGTTTTTGGCAAGAAGTGATGCTACCCAGGATTGGTTTGCAGTGCAAGGCTAACTGAAGATAGGCTGGGAAACCAAGCACTTGTGGAGGCAAAGCACCTTGGTTGACATGCCTTGATGATCTTTCCCTTAGTGCAACCAGCCTGGTTTGAATTCCACACTTGTTGTGTGTTTGTGCTGATCAACAAGTAAGAGTGGCAGAAAAGCAGCCACGAGATCCGTTTCTTCTTTTGGTGTAACAGATGCCCCTCACCTTAATAAAGGGAAATTTTAGGAGAGGAATGGAAGAGGTGTTCACAGCACCATGCAGTTAGGGAAACAGATGTGAAATTCCTAGGTGCTCCTGAAAATACTCTGGAAGGTTTCCATATAGCCAGAATGGCTTCACCAAGTATTCTGATGGGGACAGTCTTAATAAAACCCATGTTAACTGGCAGTGGAATGGCGAAGTCATCATCTACTGGCTTCCAAAATCACCATCATGCATTCTTCCTAATGACTATCCCAGATTTAACTGTCTGGAATTTTAACTGGCCGATACCTGTTTGGCCAGCCACAGGTCCCAGAGAATGACTCATTCCATAGCCAGAGATTATTAATTTCTGGAGGTAAGTAGTGCATTTACAGGAACACACCATTTCTAGTGAAATATGTCGGGGAACAGCAGTGCTGATATAACATGACCACTCTGCTACAGTATAAGGAGAAAAATGCTATTTCAAGTTTCACTTGTAATAGGTGTTAAGGCCACGGTTTTAGAATGATGACTCTGGAAAGAGCTTGCCTTAAAGTCTGTACTTAAGCATTCTGTTACCTTGGTCTATTTGAATTGAATCATAAAACATTGGAAGAGATACTTATCTTTTGGTGAAAAATTTAGACATTGAAACTGGTCAACATGTATAGGACTCGGGATTAGAACTTTTCTTTTGTATATAATTTCATTTTTGGTGCTCAAAGATGTGAGACTTCTTAGTTTTGTACCTCATCTGATGGATTTGAGAGACATCGATACAGATTTTCATCCGATCTTCTACATCGCTGGTGTGATTCTCATTTTTACTAACCAAGAACAGGTTGCCCAGGGAGGCTGTGGCTGCCCCAGCCCTGGTGGTGTTCAATCCAGGCTGGATGAAGCCTTGAGCAGCCTGATCTAGTGAGGAGGTGTCCCTGCCCAGGGCAGGGGGAGGTTGGGACTGGGTGATCTGTAAGGTCCATTCCAACCCCTAAATCTAATTCTATGAAGAATGAAACAAAATTGAATATCAAAATGGAAACCGTAACTATCAAACTATATTTTACAAAGTGAGTGTTACTCTATTATTTTATGCATGATACATGTTTTTTCAAGCAGGGAAGTTATTTTAATTTGCTTGCTTTTTGGAGATTTCCTTATATTAGATCTAGAACATAAAATACTGTCCAGCCTATAATAACAGTTATGGTTTAAATATATTTATCATCAAAAGGTAGTTATTTCTGCTATTCTAGAATGTCTGTATTCTATATTTATAACACTGACCATCATCTATTTAATGAGGAGAGCAAGACCAGAGAGTAAACCAGGGTTGAATGACTTGTTTCGTAGGATAAATCAAATCATTGCAGGAATTCAGGGTTAGGACTGCATTTGCTTCCTGGCAGGAAATCTGCAAGTGATACACTGGCTGAATTTTTCCTATTTTGATGACAATGTGGACTTCATTTTGCGTTAAACCTCTGTCTTTTGTTAAAAAACCAAACAAAACCAAAAGAACAAAAAACCCACAAAGAGCCTAGATCCCAACTGGTTTTTATCCTCTTCTTTCCACAAATAAAATGTCATTGTGTCAAGCCCTGTAACAGGAAACCCAACATTTGCTAAAAAAGTTTGTGCATTGTGTGCTGAGATGTCTATGTTAAACACATGTAAACCTCTGGATATGTGTTTATATTCATTTAATATCTTATGTATTTTTAGGCAATTTTTTCAATATCCTGGTATTACATAAGGTTCCAGAAGTCATTGTGAAGGCTGTTACAACATATCCTGAAAATGCAAAGTTGCAAGCTGCAGCTCTCAGTTGTTTAGCTCTTCTAAGTGAGTAAATCTCTGTCTCCTTATTAATTGTTTCATACTGGTGATTTCCTGTAGTCATTTCAAACTCTGTTTCTTTCACACAAAGGCAGGATAGCTGTCACAGAGCTACATTTCCTACATGTGCTTGCAGTTTGTAGTTTTATTATGACAATCCTGAATGGATCCTGTCCTGTTGGAGTCAGGTGGGGGTTGGTCTCTTCTCCCAGGCAACCAGCAGCAGCACAAGAGGGCACAGACTCAAGCTCTGCCAGGGGAGGGTTAGGTTGGATATTGGGAAGAGATTTTTTCCAGGGAGAGTGATCAGCCATTGGAATGTGCTGCCCAGGGAGGTGGTGGATTCACCATCCCTGGAGGTTTTCAAGCTGAGACTGGATGTGGCACTTAGTGCCATGGGCTAGTGACCACGGTAGGGTTGGACTCGATGATCTTTGAGGTCTCTTCCAACCTGGTTGATTCTGTGATTCTGTGATCATATGCCCAACACCTTCACAGTGTTCAGAGCTGCTAAGTTACCTTGACAGATCTGAACAAAGCAAACTATTTCTTCATAGGCTCATACTGAACAATTCCTGCTCAACGTAAAATCTCTAGTGATAACAACACTGATCTGATGCTGTGTTGCCAGGTATGACAGTACTCATACTGTGGCAGTTTGTTAGCAACATGAAATTAATGCTTGAGCTTGAGTTCTGAAATCAACCAAAAGATTTAAACTTTTCCTTGACTACACTTCAGCTGTTACTTTGAGACGAGTTAGTTTGCTAGTGGCAAAAAGCTAAGACTCTGATCTTCTATGTCTTTGAGTCATTGTTCCATAAAAGTCAGTAGAAATTCTGTTTAAGAGACCCAAAATAGCAAAGATTAAAAACCAGTACATACTCCATTATGCCTCAGATATTATGGTCGGTGTTGGTATCTTTTATTTCCCCATAAATGCTGAAAAATCACAGGTGTAAAATGATATAGTTTAAAATTCTGCTGCACTTTCTGGGACCAGATATTTCTCTCTGCAGTTTGCAATTTGTTTTCTAATGGCTTTGATTCCGAGTGCAGATGGCTCTAATAAGTGGTTACATGCAAATGATTCACAGTTAGATTTTTATGTCTGTGGTTTCTGTATGTAAATACACAACACAAAAGTATGTGCAGGTCTTTTCAGAGCCTTGACTGATCTGTAACTATGTGATTAGTTTACTACACTGCAGTTAAGTTTTTCGCTCCCTTTATAACCTTAAAGACGTTTTTCAAATCTGTCATGGAGTTTGTCACAATACTTCTCCTCCCACTGATTTTCTCACATAGGCAGTGAGAGCACCTCTATGACTACAGGAAGGTGTTTTGTTTTCACAGTAAGAATTTATTGTAAATATTTTACATTTCAAGCTGAAACAATATTCTTAAACCGGGACTTAGAGGAGAGAAAAGAAGAGGAGGAAGAAGAAAAATTGTGCTGGTTGGAAGCATGTTACAGAGCATTAGAACTGCACCGAAAAAACACAGATGTGCTGGTGAGAATTTCTGGGTGATGGGTGAATGGAAATTAAATAAAATGTTTGGCAACATCATTTTCTCCCATATACGCTCAGGCAAACAAGGCCTTAAGGACTGGATTAGATTTAGAGTAAGTCTTACATTTGTTCATCTCGAGAGTTTTCAGTTACTCCTTTGGAACAAATGCAGGTAGTTAAATTACTTGAAACTTTGGCCATTCAGAGATTGCTGTTTCCATAACTCCTCTGTATCCAGCAGCCAAACACAGGCCCCCAACAACAGGAGAATTAGTCTTGGCCTAAAATAGGTATCCAAATGTAAATTAAATGATGAGAATGTGGCACATGATTGTAACTCAGGCCTATCCCAGCTATAAAGTATGTGAGAGTGCACATCTTGTTGTATTTCAACATAGTTCTTTAGCCTGGAGAAGAGGCTCAGGGGTGACCTCATGGCTCTCTACAACTCCCTGACAGGGGTTGGAGAGAGGTGGGGGATGTCTGTCCTGCCATGGCTGCAGGGAGAGGAGTAGAGGGAATGGCCATAAGCTGAGATGGGAGAGTCAGATTAGATGTTAGGAAAAGGTTTTCCCTGTTAGGATGTTCATACACTGGAATAGGTTGTCCAGGGAGATGGAGGAGTCACCATCCCTGGAAGTGTTTAAGAGGCATCTGGATCTGACACTGGAGAGTAGAGTTTAGGATTTAGGAGTTCTAAGCAGAGTGGCAGGTTAGTGGTTGACTCGATGATCTTAGATGTTTCCTCCAACCTTAAATGATTCTATGATTCTGTAAAGCACCTTGTACCTCTGTCCTGGCCTGAAAAACACTCAAACTATTTAGATTTTTTGTATATCTTTTTAATCTTCTAAAGGTATATTTTCTTCATATTTTTGTCTTGGTTTGTGTTTAGGAGGCTGCATGCTGGGCTTTGAAAAATCTGTTTCTGTATCAACGCACCCTTCATGAGAAGATTGGAGATGGAGATAATCAGTCAGTGTTCATATCTTGAGCTTTTATTTTTGGAAATGAAAAAAATGAATGCCTATCATTAGGCCATTTGGGGTTTTACGTTTCAGTTATTTTTATTTTTCATCCCTGTTTCCTAATATGTGATGAAATGCATGATGATTAACCACACTTGGGAAAGCTTCTTTCATCAAAAGTGTGCTAACCTCAGGCTAAAGGGATAGTGTTTTAATAGAGGGTCAGAACAGAGTCTATTAGAGCTAAGTTTTACAGTTTGCAAGGAATTTTATCTTCAGCTGGAACAAGGATAAAGAGTGTAAGAATTGGGAAAACAGACAAGATTAAGATATCTAGTGTGTAAGGAGTTTGGAAAATCAGTGCTTATCTTCCCCCAAATCAGATGAAAGGGCATTGTAGGGGGGATGCTGCCTCATCAGGGAGAATCTAGGCATGGATAAGACTCAGCTTTCCATTTTACTTCAACTATTTCTCAGTTTTTAGTAAGCCTGTTTGTACCCCTTTCTGTACCTCATGTGACTTGGAAACATGAATTCAGTGAAGTTCAGACTAGACTAATATGCATAGATTACAAAGGGCTTTCTGTCAGCTGTTGCTCTGGAAACATATTGGAAGCTGAGTACAATCATCTGAAAATTTCACTATGTCACTTAATGCCTTCTTAGGAAACTGAACTGTAATTAAGAAGTAACTGCTGTAATATAGTCGACGTGCAGTGATTTGTTTCTCTCTGTGAAAGGTTCCCAGTAGACAGAGCAGTGATGCTCTCCATGCTGATGCACTCCTCTTCCAAAGAAGTGTTTCAGGCAGCTGCTAGTGCCTTGGCAATTTTGTCACAACAAAATGGTAAGGGACCTTAATTATCTTTACTTTCTAATTCAGCAGAAAGTTATTGCATAAATATTGAAGAGTATTTAGTGTGCTGTTAGATTAATACAGTGTTCTCTGTGATCAGAATATTATGCTGTTGTGTTTATTCCTTGCTTTGAAAAAGATATTCTTCACTAATACCAAAAGGAGTACGTGGAATTAAAAAGCTCTTTGCCAATTTGTGTTGCAACTTCTACTTTCTGGAGCAGGAAACATGAAAAGAGTGTGTTCTCTTTGTATGCTTGTTTAAATACTTATCACGTTTGAATTTCATCAAAAGGAGGGGCAAAAGCAGTTCTGTTCTTTTTGAGAACTGTATGTAATGAAAGAAAGATTTCCTCATAGGATTCTTTCTATTTTGTGTTGTAGTAAACATTAGGAAGACACTTCTGGCAAAAGGCATACATATGAATGTTCTGGATATAATGAGGAAACATCCATATTCTCCTGAAGTGGTTGAAAGTGCCTGCAGGATTCTGAATCATGTCTTTGAAGGAAGGTAATATCATTAGCAATGCATGTCTTCTTCCAAAGGGAAGGGTTGAGAAGTTCAGTGCTGTAAGCAATTTATTCACATTCTTGACTCTTCCATTGGTATTAAAGTTGACCACAGGCTGACAGCCCTGTACAAAACATGGAATTTTGGATGCCCAGGTGGATATCTGTAGGGAGCTGCATGTTCTTCCCTTCGTGGTTCTTGAGCAGTGAGAGTTGAATAGACTCTCACTGGGTGGTTTTCCCTGCTGTTAGCCAAACTGAATTCCATTGAGAGTTAAGAAATTTCTTGCAATGTTAACTCTGATGATTAAAACAGCATTGTGTGAACATTACTTTAGTGTTGGCTAGGGTGGAATTATTTACATAGATTGAATTAATGGAATGGGTGGAAAATAATTTGCTATGATGAAGAAAAATACCATAGTTTAGTTTATATTTCATGGCTCAAATCAGATTTACAGTGTTCTGAAGGGTTATCACACAGTGCTAGTTAAGGAAGCAAATACATGTACAATTTAGAAATGCTTTTTTTTAATGTTATAAACAATATTTTCAGTTTCCCTCACCTGGATATAATGACAGTAGCTGTATCAGAAGTTGTAAAAGCCATGAGGAAACACGAAAAATCACTCTCTGTACAAGTGGAAGCACTTCGAGTCCTTTTACACTTTATGGTGCCTGGTAAGTCATCCAGAGTCCCACACCAAGTCAGAGAATAGTCAGATAGCTGGTTTTGGTCTGCCTTATCTCATAAGAAAGCCTTTAATGGCAATTCAGAAGGTTTCTGCAGTTCTGTGCATAGCAGGGAACAGCTGTGCCTTTAGAACACACAAGATGGAAAATTTCTGAAGTATTGAGCGTAACAGATGTAAATGATCACTGCTGGTTTCCTCTTGATTTCATCAGTGAAGTTAGCTCCATTACTTCTAAGGAGTTCAGGGAATTAGTGTGGAGCTATCACTGTGATTGTGTATTTTCATCATTGATACCCTTTAAGTGAGAGCAAACCATGATAATGATATGAATTGTTGTGCCACAAAATGCAATTGTTTTGATGGTATCTCTTGGATGGAACACAAAAATTGGACAGTGATTTAAAGATAGAAAAGATACAATTATATACTCTTTTCTGCCAAAAAGAAACCAAAGTGACTAGCTTAGAAATTCCATTCTAAGAAACCCACTCCTTAAAGGCAATCCACAGGGAGAAAAAAAATTATCTTTGTTAGTTCTTTGCCTTTAACAGAATTTGGGGAAGGTTTTAACTGTTACCAGGGTACTGCTGTGTATCCTGTTTTTTTCCTCTGATATTAAGTGTGAGAGTACAGACGTGAGATACTGATTTATTTTTTTTTTGGAACAACTTTTTGCAAGTATCTCTCAGCAGTTTTAGTTGAACATTTACAAAACCAGTAACTCTGATAATAGTAACATGGCTAATATGCAGGCTGATTGCAGGATTTCTGTTTCCTTCTTTTATTTGAGTTATAAACCTAATACTTTCTTCTTCTTTTTGTGATAAACAGCAGGATTAAGGCTTGATATATGTAATCTAACATTAGGCAAGGTGCTTTGTTTGCCAGTAGCTTGGAAGTGAAGCCTTTCTAGAAAGTGCCAACTGGATGTTGTACATTGCTTGTTAATTAGCGAATATAAACGTAATTCATAGGAAATATCAGTAATCAGAACAAATATGATTGCTGAAATGACTTTTAAAGGATTTCTGGGTACTTTGTGTAGTGTCACTTGACTGCAAGTGCCAAAAGCTACAAGAAGGGTAAATCTGAAAGCCCTTTCTTTGTTCTTTTGTATGTGCTCACATTCCACTTCATGTCATCTGTGTGTAAAATTTGTCTCATGATGTGCTGCCAAGTGAGCAAGGACAAATAGTTCATAGCTTCTCTATAGTGTCTCCTTTCCAGAAGGAAGAGACATTCTGAAGGAGGTACCAGGAACACCAAGAAACTCCATTGCTCAAAAAACTAACATATTGCAATGCACCTTAGGCAAAATTCTTTGGCATGATTTTCACAGTAAGCAGTGAGCAAACATGTGGTGAAATCATCATTTCAAACTCAATGTGCTGACATTACGATGCAAATCTGGAGAGACTCCAGTCTCTGTCATGCAGAGTTCTGGAAATGCTGTAAAATCTGAAATATGCCCTCTGAGTCACCTGTGTGTTCAGCTGGATTGTTCTGTTGGATTAATGCTTGGGAGAATATGAAATCTGTTGTTCTGTTTTCTGTTGTTGCAGATACAAAGAGTGAACACCAAAATGGTTCTTCCAGAGATGTGGGAGATGCTGCTTTTGCACTTACAGTAAAAGTCATTAAAAGCCAATGTCTGTTGGAGGGAACTCACTCATTGGTGCTTAATGCTTTGAACAGGGTATAGTTAAAACTTTCTTTCAGTGGATTTTGTCATTATTTTACACTTGCAATGGTGAATCGTTTCTGAGTTTCAGTTCTGGGAAAAAATATCACGAATAACCTGTTGAATTGCTGTAAAAATAAACCCAAAATTTAAAAATCTTGATGGGGTGTGGCCACAGGTATGTTGCTTCCTATCTTTTCCTTTCATATTTTTTCAATTGCCACCATGTTTGTCACTTAGGTTCTCATTTAACAAGAATGTGTTCCTTTTTGACCACAGAGGAAGTACATTTTCTCCCTCTCCTTGTCCTAGAAAAATGGTGTTAACCAAACCAATAGTAGGACTGAAAATTTGAGGGGGAAAAAAAAAATTTCTCACTCTTCATCAGAAAACTAGCTAGGGAATATTTTCAGAATCAAAGGTGAAAATCTGGGGAAGTTATGAGCAGCTGAAACTGATAAAGAAACAGTTGTGACATTGTGATTATTGTTATTTATTGTCGGGACAAACTTGACCTGATTTTACATTCCTTTCTCCATTAGTTTATTGGAAATCCTAGCCTTCAGAAGTGTGGATTAAAACTACTTTCTTCTGTGGCTGAGTGCACTGGTGCACTAGAAATTTTAACCCAGCAAGGAGCTACTGACACTGTGCTTCACACCCTACAGATGTATCCAGACGAACAAGGTAGGGAAGGTATTTGCTCAGTAGAATGAGAATGACATGGTAGGAGGCTCTGATTAACTAGAGTGACTGTAATCAACCTGTTGCTCTCTTTAGTGCTGAATGTGATGTGGTTTGCATGGCAAGAAAAGGCTGCACAGTCCCAAGGTTCACCCACGTTGTAGTTGTGCCTGGCCCTATAAGAGCTTGTGTGAATAACTTTCTGAAATGTTACTAAAGACTACTAAATCATGGGTTTATTCTGCTCAGAATATCTGGATGATCAGTGTCTGATTAATATTTGTTTTCCTTCTAGACATACAGTGTTTGGGTTTGAGTCTTCTACGCTCTTTGATTACAAGAAAGAGTTTGTGTATTGCAACTATGCATGTCCTGTCAGCAGTTCTGGTTTCCACTCTGCGACGATTTAAAGAAGTCACTGAAATCCAGATGCATGTATGTGTTATTTCTGTGTACAAAGATGAAGGTGAAAGCCTAAACTTTTGAAAATTATTTTAATATAGTCATATTTGAAGTATAATTCCTTATTTTTAATTTCTTGATCTTTATTTTATCGCTGTTTCTAGATTAGTATAAGCCTTTGTAATTCAGCTGATACATTTACTCTAGAGATGGTTTTCTTGGGGGCACATGTTCAATCCAGAATATGCAAGCATAGGTTTAGGTGTTTATCTGAAACTAGAATAAATTTCTCAGTCATGCTCCATCATTCTATCCATCTCTAACCATTTAATGAAGTAACCTTCATAGTATATATCACTATAGTATTGATTTCTCTCCTTTGAGAAGTCATACAGAAGAACTTAGTTCCCAGCCCTGTCACCAGCAATAAGCTTAGTGTAGGAATACTGTATTTAAAGAAGGATATTACTGGAATACCATGTCAGATTTTGTATGTGGAAGGAGAGTTCTTATTCTGTCTGCAAACACAGGTTCAGTCCTGCTCATGTGAAAGTTCTGTTTGCTGCAGAAGCTTTTCCTGCTTGTTGCCAGTTTCATTTTTCTCATGAAATGAAGCTTGCCCGTGACATCAGCTTTCTGTGAGAGTCTCTGTACTTGTGTTTCAGATCAGGATGAAAATATCACAAGTTCAGGCTCCCCTCTTTACTGCTGTTTTTCCCCCAACCTTTCCATGTTTAGTTTAGCAACCAGTGCAGAGAGAAACCAAACCAATGTGCAGGAATAAGGAAGTTACTTGAAGTGATTTAGTCTTCATTAGGTTTGGACAAAGAGTCCTTAATTTACCCAGTTCACCCTTCTAGGTGAACTGTACTTCCTTTTTCAGGAAATCACGAGTACATTTGTCACTGACAGGCAGGATGTTGTCAGATATTATGGTGCATATTTGGGTTTTCAAAGGGTCAGTTAATATCTCTTTAAGTGGATCAGCTAAACAAGCATGAAACTACACCTATATAAACACAGACACAGGTGTTTCTGCCTTCTCTCCTGATCTGCTTTGATTGTTGCATGTTTGAAGGCGAGACAAAAAAATTCAAGCACATACTTTTTCGTTGAAATTTGATTTTGTCGTACAACTTGTTTTAAAATGACACTTTTTAACACTGTACCTCTTTCCATTTTCTTATTGTGTTCTTAGGGGTTTCATGCAATCTTATCAATTCTTGGTTTGTCACCTTGTTTTGCAAAGCTGCTGGTAAATGAATCATTTGACACAGTCATTTTCTACCAGATGTCTATGTGTTTCACTGACCAGCGAGATCAACAGGTATCTTCTCTCTTTGACAGCTCCACACCTGAAAAATATTGGTGCTTTTTTTGTGTGTGTGTCCTAACTTCTATTGTTTGTCTTCCCATTCAGTTTCAAAGCCTGTGTTGTAAATGTTTTGCTAAAATAGCTGAAAATGATAATCTAAAAAATATGATGCTGGAAAAAGCTTGTCTGGAGTACAATAGTATAATGGCTGAATGTTTACTTCTGCTGGGAGCTGATATTAATAAGAAGACAAAGACAAACTCTTTGATCTATCAGGTAATACATGGAATTTTGTCTGTCTCCTGGTGCAGCTTGAGGCTATTTTCTCTTGTCCTGTTGCTAGTTGCCTTGGAGAAGAGGCCAACCTTCACCTTCTACCTTTCAGGTAGGTAAAGCCAGTGGACCTGAGCTCCCTAGCACTAGGCAAGGCCTGATGAGTCTCACTCTTATTGTCTGTTCATGGAATATCCAGATGATATGGCAGAATAACCCTTAAATGTTTTGGGTTTTTTCCACTGAACAGATGAAGAAGTGGAATTGCCATAGACCACATGTAATGACCAAACTGGAGAAATTACCATTCATTTTTCCCTGAAAATTATGTGTGCTCATGGCATACATTGCAACTGTAGAACTCAAGCATTTGATACGTTTTGGGCAAAGACTTCAGGAAGATGGGAGTTGATACTCAGATGTCTTTAACAGGCAGTAAGACAAGGACTCTCCGAGGAGTAAGGAATTGTCTAATTGTGTAACACTGTCCTCAAAATAAAGTGAATCTGAATTGAGACAAGCCTCTTAATGTTTGAATGCCTCACATAATTTTTTTTTAATTGCTCTCCATTAGGTTTGTGAGAAGGGAAATAATCCCAAGCTGGTGGAATTGCTGTTAGCCAATGGTGCTCGAGAGCAGGATGTTCGGAGTGCTCTAACCATCAGCATAAAGAAAGGAGATAGCCAAATCATCAGCTTGCTCTTAAAGAAACTTAGCCTTGATCTCACCAACAGCAGTATATGTCTTGGAGGATTTGGTATTGGGAGACTAGAACCTTCCTGGCTCATTCCTTTGTTCCCTGATAAACTTACTCCAATAAGAAAACAAAGTGAGTACATATATGGAAATTGCTATAAAAAATATGTCAATATCACTGGATGGTACTATGAAAGTGTTTCAGATCAAGACTCTCAGGTCAGGATCTCTTCACAGCATTCAGCTGGTTATAGAAACTCTGGCAAAACTTGAAAATAAGTTATTTCTATTATTTGTTTAAAGCTGTTTGGATTTCTTGGAGAATATGCTGTCTTTTTCCTTTCTTATACATACAGATGCAGGTTCTGCACTGGCAAGAATGGTGCTTAAATTCCAGATGAAGAATATTTCAGAGGATAGAGCAAGAGACTCCTCTGATCCAAACTTCTCTGAAGATGGAGTGGATAAAAACTGTGATTGGAATTTCTTACCTGACCCATTAGTGGACAGTGTTTTTCCTTTGAGCGATGAGATTGATAGTGAAGGTAATTGTTTTTCTTTTAATTTTTCTTACTATAATCTCAATCTAGTATAACAGGGCTAGGCTATAGCCATAGACCAGTTGTTTATTTGTATTTGAGATATACTTCCCATTTAAAAAAAAAACAAAGCAACTTTTGACTAAAATTTTGTTTGTGATAACTTTGTAAAATAGTTTATGGTGAGTCAGTGTGTGCTTTAGCTACAAAATTAGGACCTCAAAGAATTTTATCCTGTTATCCATTTATAATAGGTTCTCCATGCATTTAGTTCTTTGGAGAGAGAGAGACAGTGGGATTCATGCAAACAAATTTAGATTTTGACTGCTTTGCTGTCTGCTTCTCAGCCACCTTTATAGTCTATAGCAAAGCAAGTGCATCAAGAGCCCAGTTTGTCTCATCATGAAGTCAGGAGTATTTTGATCTAGAAATCTGTAAATAAAGTTCACACAACCAGGTCTGGTATAGAGGTCTATATTAGAAATTAAGAAATTACTTTATTAAGAAATAAAGTAGGTGAAACGAGGCCTATGCCAAAGATAATTGATCAGAATGTGTCAATGCCAGGTTTATGTCCAGTTCAACATCATTCTTGAAGCATGTCAGGAGATCTGAATGCCTTTAGCTTATAAAAACAGCATTTCTGTCTAAAATATCACCTACTTAATAAAAAGAGTAAGTGGCCTTAACTTGCAACATATCTTTTTTTCTTTGTTGTTGTTCAAATGTTCCTCTTGTTTAAGAAAGTTGTTCTACTTAAAGTTGTCACAGATCAGGAATTTGAACTTTGGAATCAGAACCAAAATATTGCTCAGGATTCTCTGTTTTGTTCTTTTTCTTCGTATCATTCAGCACCAATTTTCAGTTCTGTAGGTCTATTTGTTGTCCCACATAGAAAAGTTGTTAGCCTAAAAAAATAAAGGCTTTGCTAACAGGAGTGATTTTAGGAGTTTTAAAAGAAGCTTTGAGAAAAGGGAGACCAAATGGGTCCAGATAACCCTAAATCACCAAATCCAGAGTTACATTTGGTCCTTTGTTCTCAGTAAATGTGGGAGTGCAGACTTATCTATGGAAGTACAAACTTCTTCTGTTTTAAAAACTGATTTACACTGCAGCAGCAGAAAGATGTGTTATGAAACATGTAGAATAATCCCAACCCAATGGAAATTTTAGGGCATAAAGCATCAGTCTAACAACCTGCATATTTGAAGCATGTTAGGTTAGTAAGGTGTGTGCTCTAAAACACATTGACAGCATTATTGGCCTCTTGCACACACAATTAAGCAGTGAGATCCTGCCAGGATTGATGCTCTTGAAACTAATCTCTCCTTTGTGTGCCAGCATCTGTATTACAGTTGAATTCTGAGCCTCATCTTATATACATTTTATTCCTTATTTCTCCTCCTGTGTTCAAGGAAGTGAAGGTTTACTTTTTACAAAAAAGAAGTCCAATTCCATTGCAGCTGCTGATTCCTACTGTAGGGAAGTGGCAGGTCAAAGAGGTTCTCTTGCTTTGCCTCGACATTCCCACTCTGTGGTAAGTCAGATCCTTGTTCATTCCTGGCTTTTAAGTCCATCTGCATTGCCCACTGCAAAATTATTAATAATCAAGCGTTAGGAAAGATCAGGTAACCCTATGGGCTTCTGTCTCACTTCTGCCATTTCCTTCTGTTGTGATGCACTGTATGGATGGGAATGTATGGCAGCAAAAATTTATGTCCACTAAAAGGTAGGTGTCAAATTAGGAGTAGTTGTTCAAATTTCTGATCTGGTGTTCAAGTGGAAATAGGCCACAAAGGCTTAAATACCCCTAAGTGTATCTTCAGCTGCAGTCAGTGGAGAGAGATTCCACAAGAAGACCTAAGAGGACAAATGGGTGGAATCAAAGTCAGATTCCTTTGAAAGGAACTTGTCCCTTTCCATTGACTGGAAGGGGAAACTGGAGAGATTGGCTTCCCTAGAGGAAGTTATTTTCTGTAATATCCTGCTCCATCCATTCACCCTACCCTAGTGAAAGTCATTTTAGGTTGCCAAAAAATGCACTACTTCCATTGCACTTTAAATCCACTATTCTTTTCATATTGCAAGGACCAGAAAGTTTTATAAAGATGTGACCTGATGTTATTTTGAGCTGACGTGTACAGTTTCTTAGGGTTCTCCCTGTAAGTTCTGATAAAAAGGAGCCACAATAAGAAGAGATTTACTGAATTTTGATCATTTCAGATATCTGCATTTGTTCCTAACTGGTTTTTCTCTTTGGGATTTTGCAGGGACCGGGCTCAGATTATGAACCATTAATGAAACAAAGAAGAAAATTCTTGCTTTCAGATGAATCCCCCAGTAAGTAAACTATACAATTTAATGTACATAACAGATTTTTCATCCTTAATGCGTTGACAAGCATAGCATGCAAAGATTTTAGTCAGATTATATATTTGTTTACAAGATGATGATGCATTTTGGCAATACTGCAGTGGAGTACAAATAATTCATATGTAGGGACTTCTTTTTTTCCTGCCCTTTACAAATGATTTCTATAGAATTCAACAGGCAATGAAATTTCATGAGTGCCCTTGTTAGCTTTCAAAAGCTCCTTCTGTTGTGCAGCACATAAACATCCATTTCTTCCCCACTGTCTGATAGATTTCTGTGTCTTAATAGAAGTCATCATGGGTTTGGGCCTTAACCAATATCCAAACATTCGTTGTCTTCTGCACCTTTAGATCCCAAGTTGATTGATCTTAATTTTACTTAAATGATAAGCTAAATCATGGTATTTTTCACATGTTATGTTTTAATAGAAGGCGTCTCAAAATTTTCACCACACTTAAGACCATCAGACAGTCTTTCTTCATTGATCTCCGAGAGAGAATGTATTAAATCACTAGATCTTTCATCAAATGAGCTGGAGAACATTGATGCCATCAGCCAGAACAGCTGCTTAACTAGTCATCTGGAACACCTTGAGAGACTGGAGCTCCACCAAAACACTCTTACAAACATTCCAGAACAACTGTGTGAAGTAATTCTGCATCATTTTACATAATACAAGCTGAAATGAGTTAAAATAAATTGTTTAGCTCTAATAATGGATCCATAGCAATATTACTGAGGGGATATGGGTGTGTATTTTTGCATGCTTCATACATTCACTCAATTTTCATTCAGTGGATTAATGTTCACCTAGAACTAAAAGTGTTTTAAGTCATTTACTGTAGGGAACTGCCTTAATACTTGTTATATTAAGTAGCATAATAATGTAAGTAAAACTGAGAACTTCAGGCCATTAATGCCTGTAAAATTTTATGAAACTGAGCTAATCAAATTTGAATGATGCTTTATATTTTACTTTGCAATAGGAATATTACAGGTTATATGGGTGTGATTGCTATTTTCTGCTATTTTTCCTAGTGAGAGAAATATAAGAAATTAATAAATTGAATGAAGATATAACTCAATTATAAACCTATACATTCATATTTTTTGAACATTTTCAAAACAAATTGTCCTTTTCTTTCAGAACTTGAAATGCTTGACTTACTTGGATTTGCACAGTAACAGATTTACTTCTTTTCCAACTTATTTGCTGAAAATGAACTGTCTTGCAAATCTTGATATCTCTCGAAATGACATTGGACCTTCCTTCACTTTGGATCCATACCTCAGATGTCCAACCCTAAAGCAGCTTAATCTTTCATATAATCAGCTGGTGAGCACTCCTGAGTTTCTTACAAGTGTTGCTGAAAACCTGGAGCAGTTGTCACTAGAAGGGTGAGTACATCAGTAACTGAGCTGTAGTACAGCAAACATGACAGGAAATCATACATTTGCCATGCAGAATGATGACTGTTATAGCATGGAAAGGATTGTTCAGTCACCAGTGAAACACTGAGATTATCTTCCAAATGTGTAAATTGCTACAATTTCAGTGTTGTATTAAAAAGTCCATGAGAATATCTTTGAGCCCTGATAGAATCTAACAGTTTCAGTGACATACTGAAGATAGAATCATAGAATCAACCAGGTTGGAAGAGACCTCCAAGATCATCCAGTCCAACCCTCCTGTGGTCACTAGACCATGGCACTAAGTGCCACATCCAGTCTCAGCTTGAAAACCTCCAGGGATGGTGAATCCACCACCTCCCTGGGCAGCACATTCCAATGTCTGGTCACTCTCTCTGGAAAAAATCTCTTCCTAATACCCAACCTAACCCTCCCCTGGCAGCGCTTGAGTCTGTGCCCTCTTGTCCTGCTGCTGGTTGCCTGGGAGAAGAGATCAACCCCCACCTGACTCCAACCTCCTGTCAGGGAGTTGCAGAGGGTGAGAAGGTCTCCCCTGAGCCTCCTCTTCTCCAGGCTGAACACCCCCAGCTCCCTCAGCCTCTCCTCATGCCACTTGTGCTCCAGTCCCTTCACCAGCCTCGTTGCTCTTCTCTGGACCTGCTCCAGCCCCTCAATGTCCCTCCTGAGCTGAGGGGCCAGAACTGAACACAGTGTTGTAGTTGAGTGTTTCCTGCTGCCAGACTATCCATCCAGAGGGTTGGCTGTGTGGCCTAACATATTCAACTACATTTTCTGCATACACAATGCAGTTTCCACTTCATTTCATATTCACAAAAGCTTTTTTGGAGGTATTCATGAAATTGCAGGTATTGGTGTAGTTATGTTTGGAATGATAGAAATAGAAAATATGAAGCTTTTTGTTTACCAGTTCTTCTTATCATATTTGTTAGTGAGGGAGATAATTCATACCCATATGGAACTTCTATGAATGCTGTTGGTGATAGCTCTGTAAGCTGCAGATAATGTCTCATTCATTTCCTACAGTCTATTCTACATGAGAAGGTGATATCTTTTACACAGGATAAAGATAGCCACACATGTAACTAAAGCAGAATTAAGGATGTGAAGGAGTTTACAAAAGCACTGTTTGAAATTTAAAATCCCATTGTATTTCTTCATTTTGAGCTTTATTAGCAACATTACACTTGCCAAACAGTCCTGCATGGCTTTTTTATCTTGGTATTTTCAGGATCTTTGTCTCTTTCTGGTGTTCTCCTCCCCAGAATACATTGCTTGTAACATTATATACTAATCCTGAATTGTATTCCCTATATGGAACTCCTTTTTTTAGGAGTTGTTTAGGTTGATAGTAATTGTGTGGATATAATCCTGCAAACACAGATCTTTTGTAAACAAACAGCTCCTCACAAATGCAACAATCCTCTTTGTGTGGGATGGAGCTCTAGTATGTAATGAGAAAATTACACCTTACAGTACATTCTGACATTTGCTTTCCAAATTAATTAAAGTAATCTTAATATCAGTCATGTCATTCCATGTTTCCACAGTGTTTTTGCTGACTGGTCATTCTTTATATAGATAGAACTCTTATTTTTTGTTGTTTTTTTTTTATTAAGGATGTCATTGTCAGATCAATACTCTTTGCTTTCGACTCTCAATTTTTACCTAATAGTTCCTAAATAAAACATAGGATTTCTTTTTCTCCTTGTTATCACAGAAACAAAATTTCATGCTTATGTTCACCCATCTGCTTGAAAGAACTGAAGATTTTAAACATTAGTAAGAACAATATTTCATCTCTTGCTGATAATGTCTTCATGGGCTGTACAAAACTGGAGCAGTTCAATGCCAGGATGAATGCTCTTGGTAAGTATCTGTGAAAATAGGATCCAGCATTCCAAGTCACAAAATTCCTCTGCCAGCAGCAACTGGAGGCTTGGGAGAACAGAGAAGAAGATCACATATGCTTGTCCCTGTTTATACAGTTCCCTAGGCATCAGTTTTTGATCACATGAGGGATGGAATATGCTTCAGGCATGTGATCTGACTCAGCAAACTCCTCCTGTTTCAACCTTTGTAGTGGATGCTATAAAAATCATGGAGTGTACTTTGACATTTTAAAATTGTCACTGTATTTCAGAAGGGAACTCTTACACCTGCATTAAACACAGTGAACAGTTGGACTCATTTCTATATGAGTAAGACCCAGTGCATCCTGGCTCATATGGGAATGTTATGTGTACTGGCAATACAGAAAGTGTAAGATTATTTCAGTGTTTAATGCCACTGTGAGATGAAGGGTAATATGTAATGTGGCAAAAGCCAATGTATTAATTCATTTGGGGAGTTTAGTTTTAAATAAGCCTCAAAAAACAAAAAAAGATTTGAATTCTACCTTCATTAGCTGATACAGAACCTATGCATGAAAATGACAGACTGACCTTTTAGTCTCTCCTTGACTCTATTCCAGTCTTAAAAATAATTTAAACACTTCTTAAAAATAATAAGATTAACCTCTTTTTCTGCTCTAGAAAGGATACCTGATTTGTCATCCAGCATAACAAGTTTAAAATTATCCCAGAATTGTTTTACTAGTGTTCCAGAAGCAATACTCCTTCTACCACAGTAAGTCATTTTATTTATTGAAGTTAATACTAAGTTCTTGATGAAGAAAATTTGATGGCAAGGCCTTCATTAACTAGAAAATACTGCATGTTTTACTGATTTTTCAGTAAATCCTCTCTAACATGTTAAATACACAACTTTAATGGCTATTCAGCCATTAAGTTTTTAACTGAAGACAAATTAGTCCCATTTTTTTCATGATTTTGAGAAATTGTGTTCCTCAGATTGAAATCATTGTTGTTGAAAACATATTGCCTGGCAGTTGAAACTGACCATTCTTGCTGAGAAGAATTAATTTAATATTTCCTTGAAACTGGCAATAAAAACATAATGGCAATTTTTCCTTTTCAAGAAGTTCTGCAGACTTCTGCACAAGGCGATTTCATCCCAAAGAATGTCACTTCCTCTAAATGGAATTGTGATAAATATGCATGTGACATTTATTTTGCTATACCTTCAGAACATCACTCGTGAAAATTTGCCTTCTGCTTGTTTTTTATAGAAGTTGCTGACCCTAACATATCACTAGAATCAGATGATGAGAGGAGTGCCTAGAAGGGATGATCAGATCTGTTATCTGAGAGATGTGGGTAGATGTGAGTGCTGAGGGCAGTTACACAGATTTGTGAACTGAGATTAATCAAATTTACATAGGGCATGTCATTATTAACATGAAATTACACAGTTTCAGCATGCTAACTTTTATATTCCCAGCAGCAGGTTCAATGGGTGTGTTGACAAAAGGTTCAGCTTTCAGGTTCCACATCTCCCAGCTCAGACAAATCAATAAGGCATCGCATGGGGTTTTGTTTGCTTCATGTTCCACAGTAACAAACAGCAGATTTGTCCAACAGATGTAGGTGAACTGTGTCATTTGTGCACATACATGTGTTTTATCTACTTCTCTCTAGGTTTCTGTGGGCAAAGCATTTGTTCTGATAGCTAATCCACTTGTTTATTAAAAGTGAATACAGGTCCACTTAGTCTGAGTTCTATTTTTTCCATTTGCTAACTCCTCTCTTTTTTATTCTCATGTTTTCAGTTTGAGATCAGTAGATTTAAGCCAAAACAAGATTGTAATCCTGCCTGGACCTGTGCACTGGAAATCATTAAACTTAAGGGAGCTGTTATTTAATCATAATCAAATTGATGTCTTGGACTTGAGTGAAAAGGCATGTGCATGGTCTAGGCTAGAAAAGCTACACCTGTCCCACAACAAGTTAAAGGAGGTAAAGTATAAGATTCTACCTAAAGAAAATGAAGCTGCTTTTCAGTTGAATTCAATTTTTCAAAGTTCATTTGATTTTTGTCACCTCTCGTATCGTTATACATTCTATTAGTGAAATGGTGTATAAGTGCAAGTGGTACTTTCTGTCAATGGAAATCATCATATTCTATTAAGCATTTCTTCCTGGAATGTGTCGTGATCAGTTTGTATAATGAATTAAGTATGTGGTCCTTGCTCTATTAGTGTGGGATATTAGGCCTGTTTATTAAAAAAACCCAAACTACAGCAGTAAAAATAATACCTAGTTTTGTTAGTTTAATGTATTCGTGTTCATACATGTCTTTAAAATGTTAAATTGCCTGTTAAATATTCTTTTTTTATTCAGATTCCTCCTCAGATTGGTTTCCTAGAGAACTTGACTTCTCTGGATGTAAGTTATAATCCTGATTTGAGATTCTTTCCAGATGAAATGGGAAGACTGTCCAAAATCTGGGATCTTCCTCTGGAAGGGCTCCATCTTAATTTAGACTTCAAACATGTGGGATGCAAAGCCAGAGACATTATCAGGTTTGTTGCACTATTGCTCTTGAATATTCAATATTTTACTTCCTTGGAATATGCAATAAGCATTATCATAGAATCACAGAATTTTTACAGATTGGAATGACATTATGGATCATCTAGTCCTAACCCCCTGCCCTGGGCAGGGACACCTCCCACCAGATCAGGTTGCTCAAGGCTCATCCAACCTGGCTGTGAACACTGCCAGGTCTGGGGCAGCCACAGCCTCCCTGGGCAACCTGGGACAGGGTCTCACCACTCCCAGAGGAAAAAACTTTCATATCATGTCAACACTTAAAAATAGGTTAGAGTCATTTAGGCCATGTTAGTGTTACCTCTTGCTTTTATAAACCAGGTATTAAATGGTGCTTACCAACCATTTGTAGTATGTTTCTTGTGTTCCCCAGTGCATTGCACAGAGCACAGTGTTGGGGGAATTACAAAACAAACAAAGATGTTCTGAATTAAATTTTAGCTTTCAAGTCAGAAATAAGAATAGACAGTTAAAAGCCCAGTAATGTCAGAGAAATATTGAACATTTGAAGAGAAAAGTATGGGCTTAGATTTTTCCTTGGTCTTGAGTTCTGTTGGTGTTTTTCTTTATTATACACTTCTGTGAATTTTGCAAACTTTTTTTATGCCAGATTTCTTCAACAACGACTGAAGAAAGCTGTGCCTTATAACAGAATGAAGCTCATGATTGTTGGAAACACTGGCAGTGGGAAAACAACCCTGCTACAACAATTGATGAAAAGCAAACGAACAGAACTGGGCTCTCCTAAACCTACAGTAGGCATTGATGTGAGAGACTGGATCATTCAAGGGAAAGGCAAAATGAAGAAAGAGCTCATATTAAATGTGTGGGATTTTGGAGGTATTTCAAGAGCTTGTTGTCCTTTACTATTGTCTTTTCTAACGTGTTAATGTGTTGCTAATTCTTAGCCTGTGAAATTTCAAATTAGGGACAGTAGAATCACAAACTTACAACAAAACTTGAGTGACCACTTATAAGTTAGTGATTTCTGTAAACTAGCAGCTAATCCTTAAGCCTTAGGAAGTTCTCATCACCAAATGTGATCTGACCACTCATTTCAACTGCAGCACTTTAGAATAATCATTTCAGAACAGTAAGAAACTGTTTGTGTCACCAGAAGAATCTTCCATTTGACTGTTTCTCCCTTTTATAGTCTGGGTCTCTCTAGGCTCTGCAGTACCACAAGTTCATTATAGAAAACAAAGCACTGTTTGAGCCTTGGGCTTCCAGAAAACTTCCTAAGTTTGGGGAACTACAGAAGTACTTCTAAAATTCAGGCCTAATACAGACTATAGAAAACTTATTTTTAAACAGTCATCATTTAAATCGAGTCTGTATCACAATGGATCAGCACAGATGAACAGCATTCAAGCTGGAGGTCCAGCTTCAGTTGTGATTTTTGTGCTTAATCCTGTGAATTTAGGAGTCTTATTCTGAAGTTGCTGGAAGGATAGGAGAAAGGGAAGGAAGAAGGTAGGAAGGGAAGGAAGGAGCAAGGGAGAAGTACAGTATTGGAGTTTTAGAAGAATCATGACCTTTCAAGTTGTCTTTGCAGTAACCATGTTGATCCAGTTGTTAAATTTTGCACTTCTAGGTTTAAAACTAGCTTAGGTGTTTCAAGACTGCACTTCACTCACTGAACTACCAGAGTACCTGTCTAAAATTCATAAAAATTCATAAATTATGGGTTTCCTATAGATTTAGATAATATTCTGCAAATATTAATTTCATTTGTCAATTACTAGTCAGTGTTCTTCTGCCTTTTTGTCATCTGAAGATCTTCCATAAAGCAAGTACTAAACAATGGAAATTTTTGATCACTAGGACAAGAAGAGTTCTACAGTACCCACCCTCATTTTATGACCCAAAGAGCTTTATATCTTGCTGTTTATGATCTCAGCAAAGGACAAGCAGAGGTGGATGCTATGAAGCCATGGCTTTTTAACATCAAGGTAAGCCATACAGAATGGGATTCCACTTTCCAGGGAGCTGTGGGGAGATAGAAAATTAACCACAAATACTTTTAGACAGGGGAAGAGGAAAGAAGCTCTTCAAGAAATAAAAATAGTAAGATCAAACAAGAGCTTATATATTGCATCTAAAAATATTTTTGGCCATACAAAGACACGATCAGCACCATTTTGTACTTAAAATGGTACAAAGTGCTGTGCAAAAGAATAGTTTGTGTGTTCTGGCAATATTTTGAATGGACTGATAAAAATAAGAAGGATAGTATCAAAGGAATGACAAGCTAAGCCTGCTCTTTTTCTTTTACAGCAGTGTAAATTCTGGGGGAGTCAGAATTAGGCTAATTTAAAACTGACTAGATGCAAAGTTGAAATCTCAATGCTATTGAGTGTATGCTCAGCATCTCATTGTTAATAGGAACAGTTCAAGAACTGTGGTAGGAAAACTGTTCCGAGAGTGTCTGTGTAATTTTCTTTTGCTCTAAGTGTTTTATTTCCATTTGATGGAATCACTCCAGGGTCAGTGAGCATTACTTGTCTTTTCCTTTTGCAGGATGGTTAGCCATGAATGGGCAACACAACTCCATAAAGAGTTTGTGTGCTGATGCTGTTTGTTAAACTTGTCTTTCTCCCTCTCTTCACCCTGAGCCGTGATACAGGACAGGGGGCTGCAGTCAGTTGAGTGTTGATGAAGACATTGCTGATGTGTCCTCCTTTGCTGTACAGTCCTTGCTGCTATTTCATTGCTGCTCTGTCCCAATGACATCTAGCAGAGCACCATTCCTTTTGGCTTTTTCGTTTTGTTGGCTGCTTTTAACCAAAAATACAGTTGTCTCTCTGTCTTACTGACAATGCTGTTAATCTGCGAAGAATGAAATCCAGAGCTACACTACTTCCTTTGAGACAAAGCTGATTTTTTTTTAAATCTTTCTATTTTTGAGTAGACTGCTCTCTGTATGTTGGAGACTATGTTTTGTATTTATAGGCTAATGCATCTTTATTGCCTTATCCAGCCAAGGCTATTATATGGGATTGCAGTTGAAACTTACTCTCAATCAAGACATGAAATAGTATTTCAGATTACAGACTTGGTTAAGAGAGTTATATTTAAAGAGGGAGAAACAGTTGCTTTTTTTCCAGTTTTATTGTTTTGACTGAATTTCTCACGTTTCACGTGGATATAAACCACTGAAATAAACATTCACTATTGAGTTAATCAACACTGTGGATATTACTACCAGGCTCGAGCTTCGATGTCCCCCGTGATTCTCGTGGGCACTCACTTAGATGTGTCTGATGAAATGCAACGCAAGGCCTGCATGAGTAAAATCACCAGAGAGCTGCTGAACAAGAGAGGCTTCCCAGCAATCCAAGATTATCACTTTGTGAATGCTACAGAAGAATCTGATTCCATTATCCGACTTCGGAAAATCATAGTCAAGGAGAGTCTGCACTTCAAGGTGAGAGTCACACTGTTTGTAATGTTGAAAACATCCTAGTTTTAGTCCAGCACCTAAATTTTTAAACATTAATGAATAATTAAATGTATTTTAGTGTGATAGCAAACTCATCTTGCCTTCTATAAAATGTTACATGCAGCAAAGTAATGGAGGAAAATCACCAGTTTTGGTTTAATTTCATTTTCCACCACAAAAATCTTCTTAGTGTAAACCTCAGCTAAGTTCTGTTTTCAAGCACTAGGAATAAACAGAATATTTAAGTGAAAATAGGCAATTTTTTTCTTACAAAGAAATTTGATTCAAAACTGGTTTTGTTGGATGACAGCATGAAATTACAGGAAGTATGGGAAGATCTCAGGGGACCAGGAAATGGGATTTTGTGATTTCTGAAAGCCAACGAATTTTTCATTCACTGATTTTGTTTACACAGCATTAAGCTATTCCTAGAAACAGGAAAATTAATTAAAGCAGGAAGGGAAGGTCCTGTGGAGTGAATAATTCTCTTAGGTGGGAGAATCTGCGCTTGTAGTTCTGTTGTCTCCAAAGTCATCCCTACCCCTCATTCCCTGCTCTGTCCTTAGCCACAGCATGAAGCTCTAGGTGTGAATGACATGCATGAAGAGACTAGTCCAGGCATGGAGCAGGATCCAACCTGTAGCAAAAAGAACATACTTCTTTTTTTAATATACAATATCAATCATACAGTGTCATAACATGTTAAAAAAAGAAAAGATTATGTCCCGTGCTACTTCAGTAAAACTTAGCAGAACCCAAATTTCTTCTGAATTACTGCTTAGAAGATTTTTATAGAGCAAATGCTGTATTTATGAATAGCCTCACACCAGTGCTGTTCCAAAGGAGGCAACGAGTGCACACACCTCTTGTTTCTCTCAGAAACTAACAGCCACATCCAGAATCTCCCTAACTTCATTCCACAGTTCAAGGCACAGCTAACCAGTGCTGAATGGTTTGTCTCACTGCTGACAGGTGAGACAAAGTGAGTTAAGTATTCAGCATTGTCATCAAGTGCTCTGAAGTCTTTGAAATGACACAAGGTTCTAATTACATTTGCACAAAGTACTAATTATGTTCTTGACACATGAAAAGACCACAGTACATTGGTGGTTGACTTCTTGGAGAGCAAGTTTGCAAGCTAAGAAGCCAGTTTGTAAATATAGGGAAAAGTGTTTCTCATTTTGTCAAAAAAATGAATAGCTCGGCACCCGTGGAGAAAGCAAAACCTGGTTGGGTGCTAGCTGACACCAAACATCCAAGGGTGTCTCCAGGAAGGAGCTCAAGCTCAGGAAACATGGGCAAAAAGCCCAACTGTTTCCCCAAAGTGTCACCAATGTGCCTGAATTTATTCTGTCATCTTCTCTTGTCCACTGACTATCAGCAGTGGAGACTTGGAATCAAAACCTACTAACCTTTCCCCCCCAGTTCCTTTAGAGACATGGCTAGAGAGATTACATATTACAAGAGGTATCTTTTTTTATTATTCGTTTGTCTTTTATTAACCTGAGGTGTATGACATCATGTGCTTGTACAGTGAATATTTTCCCTTTGCTTCGAGTCAAAGCTTCTCTTTGAAATGGTGTCTTCTGCCAAGGCCTCCTTTGTTATATTTCATGCACATGTAATATGGAAATATTTTCTTTGGGTATTTATTTATAGAAACACATTATGATTCTGAAAGAAGGATGAGTTAAATCTCCCTTTCAGAAGGCATGTTAGTCAATAAATGAGTGTTCTGGTTCCTTCTTGCTGCTACTTTTGAGTGGACTTTCTCACCTTACATCTTAGCTTTATTGTCTGCATTTGACATGAATAAATTCATACATTTAAGATTATTTTTCCTAATTATACAGATCAGGGATCAACCAGTGGTTGGTCAGCTAATTCCTGATAGTTACCTGGAGCTGGAAAAGAGAATCTTGCTGGAGCGTAAAAATGTCCCACTTGAATTTCCTGTGATTGATCAGAAACGCTTACTGGAGCTGGTCCAGGAGAGCCACTTACAGCTGGATGAAAATGAACTCCCTCATGCAATTCACTTCTTGAATGAATCAGGTAAAATATTATCTTCAGTGTATGTTTGTTAGCACTTTGCTACAAATCTGCAGCAGACAGACCTGTACACGGTTTTAAATTGCATGGTGAGCTGCAATGTCTAAGCTTGGGTACCAATAGGTTGTTCATTCATAAAGGAATTCCATGACATAAAGGATCTCTACTGCCCTTCCTTGGGAGCATCATACCTGCTGGTTAGACAGCACAGTTGCTGAAGAAAGATGCAATTGCTCCAACAGCTCTGATAGAATAGTGGTTAGAGGAATACTTATAACAGCTTCTCTCAGTGCCATACAGTCTTCCCAAGCTTAAATAATAAACCATACAAGAGCTTGGCAAAAAGAGCAAGTCAGATTACAAGTCTAACCAAAAAAAATTGAAAATAAAGGTGAAGTTGAACAAACCATGATTGCATTCTACTGTCCTGAGCTATTGACATAAATTCAACAACTGTATTTATTATTTAAGTTTCTTATGTCAAGCCACAGAAGAAAAAGAGCTCAGTGTGAGGTGTTTACTCTGCTTAATATGGAGCTTGAGCAATGCATTACTAATGACAGTAAATATTCTTTGTGCAGGTGTACTCCTTCATTTTCAAGACCCAGCACTACAGCTAAGAGATCTGTATTTTGTGGATCCTAAGTGGCTGTGTAAAATCATGGCACAGGTTAGACTCTGCTTACTTTTTGTGTCTACATTCATGGTATGTTTTCCCCTCTCTGAAGCCACTATAACTTGTCAGTGGTTCTTCTTCACCATTTCTTTGTGGTTTCAGGGTCTAGATTTTACTCAGGGCCCAGATGGTTTTGTTTTACCCAGTTCTTTCTGTATCCTTTGCTTTCTGGACAAATAACTGTCTCATTGCTTCTATGTTCTTACTCTGTAATGTCCAATATAATTTGTACTGTGTCAGACACAATGATACATGTAGAAGAGAAAAACTCCATAATCCTGCCATTAGTTGAGATGAAAGCTGGAATTTTTTATTAAATTTATAAGAATGGGGGAAGAAGTGTCATTGTATGCTTGGTAGAGATGGCAGAGGAAAGTGAGTGATATGGATTCACGTGTTGGAATGGGAGAGCAGCAAACTAACTACGTGAAACCATCATTGAAATGTTGATCTAGAAACACTCTCAACATTTATTAGACATATTCAGATTTCCTAACCTCTGAAACTGTAACTTTCACTCAGTGCAGGAAATGGGATGGAAAAAAAAAAAGAATATTTGAGTTGTTAAAACTGGTAGGATTAAGAGTGAGGAAAGGCTTAGAAGATCACAACACACAGTGAAAACTACACAAGTGGCTCAGACAGGGCACAGTTTATCACTGCAGTGTTCTTGCTGTGCAGCATTGTGGAAATGTTTGGTTTCACTGTGAAAGGGTTCATTTTCCCCCTTAAATATTAGACTACCAATTATTTCAGGGGACAAAGTTTGTCAGGCAAATGCAATCTAATGGTGAATGTACACCTGAAATTGTTTCACTCTTTTTTGGAAGATTCTGATGGTGAAAGTGGAAGGTTTTTCTAAATACCCTAAGGGAATTGTAAAGCGTTCAGATGTGGAAAAATTCCTTTTAAAGAAGAGCAAGTTTCCTAAGATCTACTTGTCACAATACTTCAAGCTTCTGGAAAAGTTTCAGATTGCTTTGCCATTAGGAGAGGATCAACTACTAATCCCAAGCAGGTAAGCAAAGAGCTAAACCACAAGTGATAGCCATAGAGAGAGATCAAAATAAAAACCTCCCAGCAGGCTAACTAGTTTGACTGATCCTCAGAGAATTTGGGCTATGAAAGCATGATATATACTTGGCATACTGCATTTTAGTAAATGCTCTCAGAAGAGATATGTTACACTGATCCTGCAGCAGATAAAGCTTACACTGTATCAGCATGGTGAGTCAGTGGAATCCATAAATGATAAAGTGCTTTATGAGGATAATATTTCTTTTACATTTACCAGGGCTACACCAGAGAGATATAACTGAATTGCACGTAGTAGTGTGTTAGCACTGCAGATACTTACTGCAATATAAAAGATAACCATGAATTTCTATAACCTCTTTGCTTGAAGTGAGAACCACAGGCAAGTTGCTCAGAGGCAGTATCTCCTCCAAACAGTCTGGATATTAAATGTGGTGACAAAAAGAAAAAAGCATTCTGACTTTGAATGCAGTATTTTTGTTTTATCTGAACAGATAACACAGTTTCTCTGCCTCAGTTACAGATTTCCCTAATGTGTTTAATAATGCTTATGTTGCTGAGAGTGTTACATGGCTGCATTGGTTAGGGTTTATGTGTCCTTTAAAGTCCTGGAATAAGACTTTGTTTGAATGTCTTACCTGCCTTATACATCTGTCTCAGGTTTTTCTCACATTTACATTCAATACCTGATGATTGTCAGTGAGGTTCTGTTGGGTTTAAATTAGAGCAGAACTTCATTTAGCACAACCAAGCAGAATAATGCACTGTCTGTCAGCTCCCTGATCATCTGAATCATGCATTCATTAATAAATAATACATTTTGCATAGTAAATAATGTATGCCATCAGTTGGGATAAAGTACATGATCAAATACTCTCCTAATGTTTTTATTCTTTCAGTTTGTCTGACCACAGACCTGTTATAGAGCTCCCCCACTGTGAAAACTCAGAGATTATCATCAGGCTTTATGAGATGCCATATTTTCCCATGGGATTTTGGTCCAGGCTGATCAACAGGTTGCTTGAAATATCACCTTACATGCTGTCAGGAAGAGGTACAAATCTTTTATCTTCAAAAGCAATGGTGAACAAGTTTGCTTTGCATATCAACACTTGCATGTTAAGGCAGCAATCCCCAACATTGTTGTGCTTTAGCTGATTTCTGGCCATGTGACAAATGTGAGAAAAGGCTGTGGTCATTTTTGGAACTTGGAAATATCCAGGATCAGGTAGTGCCTGTTCTTTCAGGTGTGCAAAAGAAAATTTCTGTCTTTCACATGCTAGAGATGGAGGAAATCCTTATGTTTCCTCAATATTGCTATTTGCTTCCACAAAGAATACAGGAAATAATATGTCTTCCACACAGAAAAACAAACTGCTATTCTTCAGGTTCATTGATTCTCCCTTTCTGAAAGCCTAAAAGCTTTGCTTTTATCAGAAGGAGATGCCATGTCTCTAATTTTTTTTCCCAATAATCCCATGCTTTGACAGGAAAAAAATGCTGAACGTTGCGATATCATTCATCTTTGCTTTTATCACGTGTGATTTATGTGCAATGCTGGTGACAAGTCAAGTAGGAGAAATATTCATTACTAATGCTCTACAAATACCATTTCTATCTACCTGCTGTCCTGGATTGAGATTTCTTCTGAGCATCAAATTCCACTCAGATTCCACTGCTGTTTGATGAGTGTGAGACAGGAGAAGAATCTAAGTCACTGACTTTTTTTCATATGTTGCCTGAGATATTCTGTGCTTGAACCTGAATGTTCTCAAGCCTTTCTGTAATCCCTGCCTGCTACATGACTTGCCATCTGATTAAATACTTCTGGTTTGTGGATGTGCCTTATAGAACTGAACACCAGTTGCCATATATTCAGCTTTTGTGGGGCTATGCTGCCTGCAAAGTTGTAGCCTTTATTTTGTTTGCTATTTGTGTAGGTATAAACCTACACTCGTAATTAAATTTTTAAAGTACAGTGAATTATTCTGAATATTTTTAAACTATTATATTTATACTGGAAATCAGATTTTTAATCTTCATTTTGTATTTTCCAGAGCGAGCTCTTCGTCCTAATAGAATGTACTGGAGACAAGGCATCTACTTGAATTGGTCTCCTGAAGCTTATTGCCTAGTGGAATCAGCATTATTTGACAACAACCCTGATAGTTTTTTGAAAATTACAGCACCTTCTTGCAGAAAAGGTTAATAATTCCTGAGCTTGATTTTTCCTCCTGTTTGATTGCAACTTGGCACTTTGGTTTGTTGTGCTTTTGCCTTTGGAATGTAGAGTTTCTCTTTGTAATTAAAAGCATGGCAGATTGTGTCTGTAACTTCCCTCTCTTGGTTTCTTCCAGGGTGCATCCTTTTGGGGCAAGTTGTGGATCACATAGATTCTCTTATGGAAGAATGGTTTCCAGGTTTGTTGGATATAGATGTATGTGGTGAAGGGGAAACACTGTTGAAGAAATGGGCTCTGTACAGCTTTCAGGATGGTGAAGAACACCAAAAAATACTTCTTGATGACTTGCTTAGAAAAGCTGAAGAAGGTATATATTTATGCCATTTGAGGTATATAGAGGTACATCTGTATGTAGACAGATGTTATGTGACATCCCCTTTATAACATTTTGGGTACTTCAAGTTATTTTAAAAACATTTTATTTCTGTAAGAAATAATTACAGTATAAGTCAAAAGCAACTTGGGGTTTTTTATGTAAGAGATGTCTAGTATATATAAGTACAGAATGTAAGACAGATTGAAGCTACTCTGTGTAGTCATGGAAAAATTGCAATAATCTTGGAATCATAGAATCATCAAGGTTGGAGGAGACCTCTAAGGTCATCGAGTCCAACCATTAACCTGTCACTGCTGGAACCACTAAACCCTAAACCAGATCCTCCAGTGCCAGATCCAGACACCTCTTAAACCCTTCCAGGGATGGTGACTCCACCATATCCCTGGGCAATATCCCAATGCCTGAACACTCTGATAGGGAAAAAATTGTTCCTAACATCTAATCTGGATCTCCCCTGTCTCATTTTATGATCATCTTATAATGAAAATAATAATTTTGTTGTAATATTGATCATGCAACTTCATTCTTGGAACTGAATCCAGCACATAATAAAACTGGTCTTCTGATTAGATCACACAGAACAATAATTTAAAAGGCAATAATCAGGATTACATTCTACATACAAACAGCATTCTATCTTTTTACAGCCAGAAAAATAATATTTTGGTTAATTTGGTGCTGTTACACAGCAACAGTTTCTATCAACGTTTGATTGGTACTTATTCTGAAAGAAAATGCTTAAATATGTAAGATACATTACTTTGAGTGACAATTAGTGTGTGTTCATGATTCACACATGAATCTAACTTTAGGTATACTGACCTTAGGCACTCACAGAGATAGATGTGCCTTTCAGTGCCTTTTGAATGCTGATTACCCTTTTTTTTTTTTTTCTTTTTCATTTTCTCATTTGTTTTTCTCAGGTGACCTCTTGGTAAATCCAGATCAACCAAGACAGACCATTCCAATTGCTCAGATTGCTCCTGATCTGATACTGGCAGATTTGCCTAGAAATATTATGTTGAACAATGATGACCTGGAATTTGATGAAGCTCCTGAATTTCTCTTGGGTAAGCATCATTTCATAGTGGGGTATTTTTACAGAGATTATCTAAACAAGTCAATTGAAGTCAATTCTGCTACACATGGAAAACATTTTATGAGACTTCTTTTTTTGAAGAAATGTATTTTTTAAGGCATTCTGAATTTCAGGCTATTGAGTTTTTAATTTTCCATTAACTTGTACACTAGGACACTGTCTTTTATGTGCTTAGATTACTGATCCATGAAGCTTAATGCAGTAGATGATCCACACATTTTGAAATTAAACCTTTTTAGCTATGGGGGTTTTTTTTTGAGAAATGGTTGATATCCCTTTGTTTCTGATAGTCTTTTCAATGTTGTTGTTCCAAAGGTGATGGTGGGTTTGGCTCTGTGTACCGTGCATCCTATGGTGGAGAAGAGGTTGCTGTAAAGATTTTCAATAAACATACTTCCCTCAGGCTCCTAAGACAAGTAAGAAATACTCTTTTTTTTTTTTTTTTTTCTGCTCATGGAATGCCAACCCTAGTGAAGAGCTTTAAAAGCTGCAGTAAATTTCAAGTCTTCACTCCAAAACATTGCTCAGTTTACTTCAGAGCTGCAGAGGTTGTGCTGTTTGCAGTATTTCATCTGATTTTTTGATTTCCAGGAGCTTGCAGTGCTGTGCCACCTCCATCACCCCAGTTTAGTGTCTTTGCTGGCTGCTGCAATCCGTCCCAGGATGCTGGTGATGGAATTGGCCCTTAAAGGATCTCTTGACCGTTTGCTCCAACAAGACAATGCAAGTTTGACTAGAACACTTCAGCACAGGATAGCTCTGCATGTAGCTGATGGCTTAAGGTAAATTGACTCCTGCATTGCTATAAAAATGAGACCTAGCTGCAAATGAAAAGCTTCTATTTTCTCATATCCCAAGCAGAATATCCCCTGGGTCAGACAAATGCTTCTGTTTTTATGGTTGATTAGCTGATATATAACACAGACTTTAGTTACTTGGGTTTTTTTCTGCTGACAAGTGATACTCATGTAAGCAGAGAAACAGCAAGAGCTCTGGGTGTGGTTTAATGTGGCTGTTGATTTCTTATTGAAATGTCAAATAAATTAATTTAGTGCATTTTTCAAGTTCTGAGAGTCCCTGAATGACCTCAGGAACTACTGCACTGTGACTAAAATGACAAAACCTGCAGAGGGGCTCAGGGATCAGTGAAGCTTAAACTTCTAAGATTGAGTTTGCAAACTGCCACTGACTCTTCAGATGAGACTTGGTAGTAAAATACTGTCATGTGCATGTGCCAGTAAACAGTATTTCAGAACAATTCCAAAGTCATTACCCAGTAAGGCTGTGTCATCTTGGTGGTGTCTGACATTTTTAGCACAGTGGTTTAGGTCTGAAAGCATAATTTACTGTTGTGGGAATAATGCACTCAGTGTGTTTGGACAGGTGCATTCCTGATTTATGAATGTTTTCAATAAATATATTCTGATTAACAGGTACCTGCACTCAGCAATGATCATCTACCGTGATTTAAAGCCTCACAATGTGCTGCTCTTTACCTTATATCCTAACTCAGCTGTTATTGCAAAAATAGCTGACTATGGCATTGCCCAGTATTGTTGCAGAATGGGAATAAAAACCTCTGAAGGCACACCAGGTATGGAAAAATGCTTTGGGTTTTAGTGCATTATGTCCAAAAATAGCTAGTATAGATTTTATGTAGTCTGTAAGAAGCAAATCAAATTTATACTCTGGTCAAAAGCACAAAAAGGAGTCCTAATCATGTTACAAGTTGTGATGCCAAATTTATACCTCTTGGCCTTTCCTCCTGTTTGTGTTTTAACCCCTTTTAGAAGAATCAAGGAGTATACTAAGGATTTTAAAAGGGCTTTAAAAGGGTGCAAACTCAATTACATGCATTCATTATAACTTTTCACTGTCTTGCTTTAATGTGGTTATTGCACGAGAGTTTTAAAAGAGTGCAAACTCAATTACATGCATTCGTTATAACTTTTTGCTGTCTTGCTTTAATGTGGTTATTGCACTATTGAAACGATACTGCTAAAATTTGTTGGATTAATTTCCAGTAATGCACACATAGGTCTTAATGTGTTTTAAAGGTAATAAATACCTGCACTGTTCCTTGGCTTTAGAGAGAACCTATTGGCATCCATTCTGAAGCACTGAACAATTCAACAACTTGTGCCAGTTGGAAAAGTACCTTTAGCTCTTAAGAGGTTGTGGATTCTCCCTCACTGGAGGTGTTCAGGAAATGTCTGGACACAATCCTGAGCCATGTGCTCTAGGGTGGCCCTGCTGGAGTAGGGAGGTTGGACCAGATGACCCACTGTGGTCCCTTCCAACCTAACTGATCCTGTGATTCTGTGAAGTTGTGCTTGAGGGTGCAACTCAGAGTGTTAAAAGTTAGCTTAAGTAAGGATTGCAGACTTGCCCCTCATTTTCAGTATTCATTGATGAATTAGTTATCTTCTATGTAGTGGTGCAGGAGCTCTGTGACTGACTGTCCTCTTCCCTGATACTTATTGCTGATATTTTTGGAGGTCTGCCACATGCAAACTATTGCCAGCCCAGAAATAATGTGCTGCTTTTGGTTTACTTCCTGTGACCTTTTAATGGTTTAATTTTCAAAGTTCATCTTGATATGAAACATAACTATTAATGAAGGATTTCTTTGCAGGATTTCGAGCACCAGAAGTTGCCAGAGGAAATGTTATTTACAATCAGCAAGCTGATGTTTATTCATTTGGCTTGCTGCTTTATGACATTTTAACAGGAGGAGGTAGAATAATGGAAGGCTTGAAGTTTCCAAATGAATTTGATGAACTGGCAATACAGGGAAAGTTACCAGGTATGTCTTGTTTCTTGAAGTCTGAACATTTGTCCTGCCTCTTCCACTAACAGTATCTCTGAGTTGTGCTGGATCTGATGGTGAGCAGAGAAGACATTCAATAATAGCAATTTTTAGAAGGTTCTCCTGATTTCATTATGGTCTTGAAATAGTGAGAAATAGACATATATGCAGCATCACAATGATTATAGTTCCAGTGCAATTTCAAGGCATCTAGCTGGTTCACTTTGTAAAGAAAAACAGTTTTTGTGTACTTGGGCCTTCATCCAGAGCCAGCTAAGATGGTGTTGCTGAAGGTACCTTCTACTACCACGTATGGACTTGATTCATCCATTTTACTGTGATAATCCATATCATGCACAAAGATAAACACAATTATACTTCTTTTCTTTGATCAAGATACATTAAATTAAAATATCCATCATTGAGAAGCTCCATATCTTTAAATCTTAAAAAACCCCTATGAATTCTTACTTAAAAAACCCAAAATACCACTACCTTAAAAGAGCAGCCACCCCTGAAGGTCTTAATTAGGAATTTCCTCTTAACTTGTCAAGACTGTGAAGTCCCTGCCCAGCTGTGTAACATTCTTCATATTCTGCATTACAAGATGAAGTTGTTGGCTGCTGGAAGGAGGATGAAACAGGCTGGACATGGTGTAGTTATGTGGGCAATGTAACTCAGTCTTGACACTTCTGCTGAATTGTCAAGAGCTGCAGAATTTTTATAGTACTATCAGCTTAATGTCAGCTGTTCTCATTTATTGCCCTGCAATAGTGGATATACTCATGAAACATTCTGTAAGGAATGTTTCATTCTATCTAGGAAAGAGCAATATCACTGGCACAGCTTCTCCTTTACAAGAGACAAAGAGTTCCTACATTTTCTACTTCTTAGGGAGAATAATCCAGTTCTAAGCTCAGTTTCAATCCTCTTCCTGCAGAGGATATCCCAAGAACTGGTGGCTAAGTATCTCTTGAGTGCAGCTCTCTCTTTGGCTGTTTTATAAGCCCTATGAAAGAATCAGAAGTATTAGTTTCTGGAGAAAGTACAGTTCCATCTGTGCTCTTGCTTACCTTCTTCCACCAAAAGAGAGGCTGACTGACCTCACATGTAAACAGCACCTCTCATTTGCTGAACAAAATATGTTCATTTGCAGGTTTAATCATTAAAGTTACCTCTGTCTAGTGTAGGACTGGAACATCTGCTGTAATTATGATGAACTAAAAGGAAAAGCAATACAGGCACCATAATGCATGAGTGATTTGTTCAAAGCACTGAGTGAGAATTTGAATTTCCATATCTCATAAATACTATACGGAGTTGTTTATCTAACTGCTCTGTGTTTTATTGGAAGTTCATCTGTATTTCATATACTCTGCCCAAACAGAGGAGAGTGCATGTGGAGAAAAGTGTTCACAGGGATTTGAAAGACTACAGACTGAAATGACATGCCCTTGACTGGTCAGAATGAATCAAAACACAACCCACATATGTCTGTGATTCAGCCCCAGGTACAGGCACGTTAAAGAAAAGGATAACACAAAATCCATTTGCTTTAACTGCTGTTAGTGAAAAGGACTCTAGGTTTAGCATTTCATGCTCTAGCATTTAATGGCAGATGAGCAATTCCAAGCTGTTCATGCTGACATTTTACCTAAGAACATGGTGTTTCTTAGAGCAGCTCAGTAAGAAGTTAGACAAATTCTTAAAATAAGAAGGTTACTCAAAAGTCTGTTCTGAACTATGGTAAATGCTGCTTAAGAAGTTACCTAATTTTACATTCTAGATCCTGTCAAAGAATATGGGTGTGCCCCCTGGCCTAAAGTTGAAGATTTAATTAAAAAGTGTTTGAAGGAAAACCCTCAGGAGCGACCAACATCTTCCCAGGTATTCCTGAGTGTATTTATTTGTGTTTCTGTCATAAATGATACCACAAAGTAGTTGTGTTTTCTGAAAATGGGACATTAAGTTAGTAAGAAGCACAGGATTTTTTCTCTTCTGCTTTTCTGGAATGGAAACAGCCCTGAAATATTGCCTGCTCGTGCTATCCAGAAAAAACTGTTCCATTCCAATCTCCCAACCACCTGTTTGAGTCTGATGTTTTCCCCTGTGTTGCTGTATAGTGATTCTAGTGAAACAGGATCAAATTACTGCTTGGTCTTTACTAGAGCTATACAGAAAGGACTTTGTTGTGGAGTATCAGTGCAGTTCCATGCTGTTCTGTGCACGGAGAGGAGGAGCAGCAGTGTGGATAGCCTTGCTCATTGAAATGGATGACATTTTCAAATGTGGCTTAATGTCCCTGACTTTCTGAAATTTTAGCAGAAAAACGAGTAGAGCCTCCACAAAGCTGCTCAGTGCACAAAGTTTGCTCATTAATAGTGGCAGTACAAAGGAGTAGACCTGCTGAGACAGTGTCCATATTCCATAAAACACTGATCTCCATTGCTCATTACTCATCACTCTACAAGCCATTGTTGTCACCATGTGCCTGCTGTGGTTTTCTTTGTAGGTTTATGAGATCCTGAATTCTGCAGAGCTTATCTGTTTGATGAGGTATGTCTCCATACCCAGCACATCTACAGCAGAGTGCATGGTAGCTGCCAACCAAAGCTGCAAGAGGGCAGGAGTCTGGATAGGCAACGGGAACACTGAGAAAGCACAACTTTCCTTCGTTAACCTAAACACAGATGGACATACTTGTGAGGTACCTGGCAAAGTTGCCATTTATTCTATTTTTTCCTGGCACCCAGATGTATTTCAGGAGAATTAATGACATCTTAACAGCAGGATTTTACTTCTGGAAAGCTAAGCTTTGAGTGAACAAAGATTGCTCATAAGTGAGTTGTCATTGTATCTATGAAATGAAGTAGAAAAGCAGTTGCTTTTTCCTCTCTTCCTGCCATCCAGCCTGAACTTTCTCATAATCCTGTCTTTCCACTACTGGGTGACTTCCTACCACTCAGATGGAAGCTATTTCTAGCATGGAGGCTACAAAAGAGAGTAACACACAACACTTCATATCTCTACCTCCCCTAATATCCAGGTAGTCTCTCAGTGATTCCTTACTTCCCATGAATGCCATCTCCTTGTGCCACTTTGGGTGATGCCCTCCAGCTCCTTTCATTTGATTTTTGTACCTCTCAGTCCTGTCCCATCTGAAAGGAGGGAAGTTGTTATCCAGGCTTGATGTGCTGTGATGAACATGAGTGTGACTCATCCTCAGAGTTTTTCGAGTTCTATTTCTATCTGCCATCTGTTGATGTGCCAGAACTGACTGTGACTCATCCTCAGAGTTTTTCAAGTTCTATTTCTATCTGCCATCTGTTGACCATGAGGCATCTGAATTCCTAGCTTTGTTATCATTTATATGGCTTATTTTTCTAAAGCTAAAATGAGAAAAAGAAATATTAGGCCAGGACTGTTAGCAATTCAACTGAATGTGTATTGCAGTGTAGTTCCACTTGCCTAATTCTCTGGTGGCTTTGAGACCTTAATTAGAATAGAGAGAATATTTTTTTTCAGCATTCAGCTGAGATATCTTCCTGTATAATGTTTGAGTGGTCCTTCCCAGCACTTTGAAGATTGATGGCACAGTTGAGGATGTTTTCTGCTAATAGGGAATTAAGATTTCTTAATTGGGAGCTTAGGCCTTGGGTCTGTCCAAGAAGATTCTACTTTATTTTCATCACCAGTAATTTACAGCATTTACCTTTACTGGAGTCATGACCAGGTTCTTTTTCTTCTTTTTTTTTTTTCTGGCTCAGGATATTGCAGATAGTAAAATTCTAAGCTTGGCCTTAGTGACTCTTCCTACTGAGAAAGAAAACTGGATTGTAGCAGGAACACAGTCTGGTTCTCTGTGGGCAGTTAACACAGAAGATGAAACCAAAAGACATCGTCTGCAGAAAATGTCAGATTCCATCACCTGTTTGTACTGTAATTCTCTTTCAAAGCAAAGGTATAAATGAATTTGAAATATTTCAGGTTACATTTTGAAAACACAACTCAACAGAGATGTTCAGAAAATGACATCTATACACCTGTGCAGTTTTGTTCAGACAACTGCTTATTTTGCCTGGGTTTTCACTGAGTTTTGCACCCAGTGTAACTGGGGACCACATTCCTGATCACAGGGGTTGTGTTTGCTTTTAGTATTTAATTGAGTTTGTGAGGTACTGGAGGCTACTCCTTTAAATTTTTCTTAGCTAATTAAGGCATTTCTACAATTCATTCATATATTTTATTTCAGCAAACAGAAGAATTTCTTCTTGGTAGGCACAGCTGATGGCAAACTGGCAGTTTTTGAGGACAGAGCAGTTAAGGTAGGCTTGTTCTTTGCTGTGTGTTCTACAAGGTGTTCTGTCTAAAGCAGCTACCAAGAGTGGCTTTATTTATGCTGTTTATTTTTTAATTGCTTCTCTAAAACTAAAACTAATCTACTGCAGTCTTAGAGGAACTGCACATGTTTTACAGTAACTGTTTTAACCAGTAGAGTTAAGAGGCAGAAAATTTTGCCAGGCAGAAAGGCCTGAGACTGACATTGGCCAGAGACTGGCATTAATGGTTGTTATTAAGAATATTCTAAGAGTTTTAATCTCTTTTATTTATTGCTGCTATAGCTCCTTTTTCTTTTCATTCGCTACATTTTCGTAGAACAGCTATGTTCAAAAAGAAAATATTGATTAGCTTTTCTGTAGGTCAGAGTTGTGCTCACAAAGCAGATAAAGAAATGCTGGGAGCTGTTTATATCAGCTCCTGACCATGTGCAGTTTGGAGCAGTCAGGGGTATGGTCCAGTGTGGGATGTCTCCAAGGATGTGGATGTGACTTTCCATCCAGTTCTTGAACTGTGCCAGGGGTTGAAAAAGTCTCAGTTGCTGCTCTGACCTGGTTCTGCTCACACAGGCTGTTCCCTACAGGACTTCTGTAATGGGAATAGTATGTTAAGGGATTGGAATGGACCATAGAGATCACCATATTTCAGTCATTAACATTCTGGAAACATTCTGAAACACAGTTGCTGAGAAAATCTGGATGTGTAAATTTAATTCAGCAGAGTGTGTGACCTTGTTTAAACAGTGTCTGAGTTCCTATCCTTGTTTCCAACACAGTATGTTTTGTCTTGCAGTGTAAAGGTGCTACACCTTTGAAGATACTAACTATAGGAACTGTTAGCACACCAGTGATGTGCTTAAATGAATCCTCATGCTTTTTTGAAAAGAACATCATCTGGGGAGGCTGTGGAACAAAAATCATTGCCTTAACTAGTGACTTCTCTGTTCATAAGCTCATTGAAACGAAGACAAGTCAACTGTAAGTTTTTTTAAAAGTACTGTTACTTGGCTCTTTTGTTTTCATTAAAGATTTCTGACAGTACTTTGATGTCCTGTCTTGTTCTAGAGCTCATTCTTTGAGTATGTTTGTTTCTCTTCTTTCCCTTCCATAACACAGATACAGAATCAGTGAGTAGTGTTGAAAGTACTTGTTGCTGCTTTCAAACAAAGGATATCCATTTTTAGAAAGGATTTATGAAGTCAGTGTCTATTCAGAAAATGTACAAATACAACTTAGCAGTTTTTCTTCTCCAATTGCAGTAGTCCAGGCCCTGTTTACTTCATTTAGAATTATACATACATACTTAGCATAGTATTTGTCCTTACATGTTTGTCAGTAAAATACATGTGCATATCTTTGCCCTATATGTAGTTAAATCATGTTTGATTGCTGACTTTTCACTGTTTAGAAATTAATGGCTGAAGGGTTTGGACTGTTTGATATAATTCTCACATGGACAAATGCTGCTCTGAAGTTAAAGGGATTTTTTTTCCTGAGCAGTGTAAACAGTGTTTGATGAGAAAGATTTATTAATAGACTTTGGGCATTAATGTGCCTCCAAGGACATCATCAGCCTAATTCTGTTTCTGTGAGAATTGATGTTGAACTGTAGGAAGTTATAGCAAAGCCTTTTGGTTGTATCTTAGCCCAGTTTGGTTTTAAGGCTGAATGATTCTCTAAGAGTCAGAGGGAAACTAACCCACCCACAACAGTCAAGATTTTCCACTAGGTATTTCCTGCATGTCTAACTGAAGTTGTTCTCTCCTAGGTTTTGTCATAATGCTTACAGTGATGCCAACATTATTTCAATAGCAATAGACAAATCCATCTACTTGGCAAAGAAAAACAGCCATTTTGTGGAAATCTGGGACAAGAAGACAGAAAAACTTTCTGAACTAATTGACTGTGCACATTTCCTGAAGTAAGTGTTCTGTTTCAGATTGATGACCTGATGCATAGAAAGCTCAATATCAGGTTGCCTTCTCTAGCAGGTACCTCAGGCTGCCAGAGGAAGGGATTTGCCCAGTTCTTTGAGCAAATGTGGATTTACTTTCCCCTCTTTTGGCTCAAAACTTCAGAATATCCCATGCAAAATCCCATTTTTTTAAGACCCCTATTATATTTTTCAATTTCTCTATGACATCAAGAAGACTCACTTAACTCAAGAATAAAGAAAGTCTTTTGCTATCCCTAGGGTACTAATAGTTTTGCATCCTGCATCCCCTGAAACAGAAGGTCTTCTCTCTCCAGTGCATGGATCCAGTAGGAGATCAGTTTTATTAAGGGTGACAGTGATTTGCATTTAAATTGTTCCCCTCCCTCAGCATGCCACATCCATTTCATTTTCATGGTGAGGTTAGGAGCAGATCTAGGTGTGCTCTTCCTGTTTTACAGTGACATTAGCCTTCTGCAGACTGGTAGAGAACAGAGAAGTATACCTGCCTCCTGTGTAAAGGTGTTCTGAAGCAGACCAGCTGGCTCTCAGAAGTCCAGGAGTTTTCATCTGAGTTTGTTAGCATGATATTTTTGTGGCTTGTCTTGATGAATGATTGTTTAAGAGTTTGATGTTTCAATTTCAATACGAATCGTCTTCACGCTCCTAGGAACAAAGTGGAAAAACTTAATAAGGAATCAAAGCATAAACTGGCTTATTCTGGAAGAGTGAAGACAATTTGCCTGCAGAGAAATACTGCCCTGTGGATAGGGACAGGAGGAGGACATATCTTGCTGCTTGATTTATCGACACGTCGTCCTGTGCGAGTCATAGACAACTTCTGTGATTCTGTCAGAGTCATGATAACAGCTCAGCTAGGTAAGTAAAACCATCAGATGCTGAGTGCTCTGAAATCAGTGCCAGGTTTAGATGTGCTGTGTCCTGTTGGTTGTGGTGTTCCAGGAATGGATTAGCATTAGCCATGATTTGTCCATTCTATTCCACTGCTGTCGTCTTCAGGCAGTGTCAGACACTCAGGTGTTAGCTGGATCCCAGCAAGCTGCTGAATCTGTCATTCCTCTGCCCACAGAAAGCTACAGCTCTTCCCTGCCCTGATCTGCACATGAACACACTCTGCATCCTTGTGCTTGCTCCAGCACAGCTCTTACAGCTCCTGTCGCATCGTCTTCTCTTACCTGTGTCTGCCTGTGTTCCTTCTCCCTCTTAAGTCTTACACTTCTGGCTTCTCTCTCTGTGGACCATGTTAGATTATAATAATTTTTACTTAATTGCTTATTGCCTAGTTTTCTTCTCCCATCCTTATTCAGGAATGGTTCTTTTAGATTTAGGTCACAGGAAAATCACAGGAAAGCTGGGAAAGTGCTAGAGACACTTGGGCTCAGGGTGCAGACTGGAACAGATCTGCTGTTCTGTCATCAGGGGCAGTTGTTGAAGCTGTTGTAGACAGACAGGAGCTGTGAGGTGTCAGTGGTACCCACAAACAGCCAGAGGAATGGAGCTGGGTGTGGGGCACTCCTTGGCTGTAGTAACTCCCTTCACCTGGACACTTTCCTGCATCTCCCAAAAAGAATAAAGGCCATTATAAACTCAAGTCATGGGGCTGCAGTGGTGAATAGACTCAAAATACACATTATTTCAAAAACTGCTTTGTGGCACAACTTTCACTGTGTTTTGGAAAAACCTCAGGAGTTCCCCTGTCAGTGTGATTTAAAGTGTGTTTGCTGTCAAAAAAAAAAAAAAGACCCTGAAGCTGCTGCTGTGAATTCAGAAGCACAGTGTAATCCTGCTAGCAAATTCCATAGGTGCAGGCTGTAGATACCTTCTCAGTACCATCAGGAACTTAATTTGGGGGTTGCTGTTTCCTTTCTGGCACCAGGAGGATCCATAGACTGCAGTGAGCTCATAGTGTTGTGTGAGTCAAAAAACTTCATCTTCCTCTGATCTGCCTTTCCCTGAGCTGCCAAATTTGTACAGTCTGTTCAGTCCTGTTAATGGTGCCAACTATAGCACAGCATTTTCAGTCCATCTAGTCCTGAGAGCTCCAATGTCAGTACTATAAAGACACATTAAATTTTTAGCATTCTGTAAAGAAGAGTTACTATGAAAACAGAATTTCTGCCTCAGTTTTTACTGTCATTGATAGGGAAGGTGTATTTTATAGAATAATACAGTGTGATTTAAAAATCTCAGTCACCTCAAGGTTTTAAATCCAAATTTGATGTATAGAAAAGTTAATATTCAGGAGAAAGAGTTCAACTGCATTTGCACAAATCTCAGGAATGGCAAATAAGATTGATATATGCAGTTTGATGTGTACTTTTTCTTTTGATCATCTTGTCACAGCAATTATTTATAAGAACTGGGGTTTTTTCCTGAGTTCAAGGACTTGGTTTCTAGTGGGATATTCACAGAATCCATGAAAATGGCACTTGAGGCTGCTGAGCAGTTCTTCAACAATAGCACATTGCTTGTGTGAAATGAGAGGAGATAGAGGGAAATGTTTTTGTATTAAAGAGTTACATTTAAGGTTGAAATATATAATGTCAATCAGATGTCAGTATTTCAGGGAAAAGAGATTGTCAGACTTTGAGACATAAACTTTATCTGTAGTTCATATGTGAATATGGAAACATAACATTGTTTTCCAGTTCTCTCACCTAACACATTGATGATTAATAGACATGAGACTTACCACGAAGACTAATTTATATGTAAATCTGTAGTTCATTTTGCAAGGGCAAATTTAGACTTCTGTATGGTAAGACAGCACCCTAGTCTGAATCAGAAACACTGTACTTCAGTTCCAATCCCTTTTGTAAGGAGTATGGGTAGGAGTATGGTAGGTATGCAGGAAAAATCAGTGATGACAAATCTGAGCATGGAGGATGTGGTTGGTTCTCACCAGCCCTTGTCTACCAGAACCAGATTTGCATCAGTCTCAAAGGAGAATACACTGCTGATCTCCACAGGACAGAAAAAATCTCTCCCTTGCAGAGGTCCTGGGGGACCCACTAAAACAATTCCAAGGCTGTGGTTTGACAGTGAGCCATGCTCCAGTCTATTTATATCCCAGAAACTGATCCCCCCTCATCTTTTCCCTGGTGGAATGTGTCAGACTTGATGCAGGGACAGGGTGGGGTGCAGGGCTGCAGTGAGGTGTCTGCAGAGCAAGGACTGTGGGCTGGGCCTGTATCTTCTGCTAACTACAGCCAAGGGCTCTGCCCTCATGGTGCTGCCAGCAGGAACAGAGAGAACATATAACAGCTTCTATCTATCTTTCCAAGACATTTATAAACATTTCTTGTTGGGAATAAGAGTGAAGCTGATCCTGAAACTCTGCCACATTCAATTTATCCCTTTGCGATTCAACCACTTGTGTCTTCCTAGTCTTTTTCTGCATTATTCCATAGGCACCTTCTCATGATCCATCCCCTGTTTTCACTCCCTGCCAACTCCCACCCACATGCCATGGTCAGTTCAGAACATTTTCACTGGAATTGTGTCATATTTGGTTGGTTTGTTTTGTCATAACCGAACTGATTACTGCACTGGCACTTCATTTGCAGCCTGTCCCTTTGCTGTGACATCTGTTTGCTGTGACTCTGCTGCCTCTGTCTGTGCTAGATAATAGGCTGCTTTGTTCTTGGCCTTGTTCAACAGGCTCATCCCATGCTTATGCCTTGGAACCCTGATAAACCCAACATTAAATGGAGACGTGAACTATATTGTCTTCCCGTCTGGGTTTTCTGTGGTTAATGATTTTGAACAAAGGGTCAGGTTGACTGAACTCTGCTTTCTGTCCTCTTAGTGCCATCTATTCTCTCTGTCCTGAAATTCCAAAGTTCCTATTAAAATTAAGATTTGCCATTTTATTTCTTTGACAAAGGGAGTCTCAAGAGTGCTGTTCTAGTTCTGGGATATTGCTATAAAAGTGACACCGAAGACAACAAATATCACAAAGGTACCTGAACTGTGTTTTATTCATTTGCATTGTTAGTGGAGTAGACACTCTTGTGCAAGAGTATCCACTGAGAGTGCAGAGTTGATGACCATCATTGAACATAATTTTATTGAAACATTATTATTAGTTTTTGTTTTGTTTTGCATTTCTGGGCTCCATACAGACTTAACAGTGACTTCCCAAAATGGATCAGAGGAAACCAGTACTTGAACTATGTAATATAATTTCCTGGGAAACTGTATTTTGGAGAATAAATGTCATTGTCTAATTGGAGAATGTATCAAATGGATATCCAGAGGGGTATGAGCTAGGCCAGGAATCCTCAATGTTTTCAGGAGTGATGTGGATGGAGGAACAGTGAATGTGCTTTTCAGATTTAGAGAACTCTCAGCTGGCTGGAGGGCAGGATTAGAACTCAAAGTGACCTTGACAAATAGAACAAATAGTCTGGAAGGAAATAGGGTACAATTCATTTAGGACCTTTTACTTCATTAGCAATGATCTGTTGTACCAGCATGAGGAAATGAGCAGCTTAAAGAGCAGGAGAAGGGTTATAACTGATTGGAGGCTGAGCAGGACTCAGACAGGTCACCTTGCTGCAGAAGAGCAAAACACCATTCTCACACCAGCAGAAAGTGGTGGCTGTAAGACATGAGCTAGTGCTGATACAGCCTCTTCTGCAGGAGCATATCCATTTGGGACATTGTTGAATGATCTGGTCTATTGGGGACAGTCCAGAGGAGAGAAATGCAGCCTGTGAGGAAATGTTGCAGGAAGTTGGTTAATATAAATAAAGCTTAGAGAGGATGTAATAATAGGCTTCAAATATGTAAATAAAGAACAAGGAAATAAATACTTCTACATATTCCCTGTGGGTACAATAAGGACTAACCAGTTGCTACAACAGCAAGGGAGATTTAGGTCAGGCATCTGTAAAAGCTTCCTGACAATTAGGATAGTGAAGTGATAGAAGAATCTCCATCTTTGGATTTTTCTAGGAAGAGTTACAGTTGATTCTCTGACCAATGCCCTTCTTGACCTTTATCTCATCCCAGTTTTGGTAACTGCTAAAAACATGTCAAGGATAGTATAAAGTTAAGGGTGGCAAGTGTAGATGAGCTGACTGGAGTAAAGCAAGGATCAGACTTAGAGCAATGAGGTTTATATTCTGCTATCCCCCAATGCCTTTTCAGCCTTTGTATTGTGTTTAAGCATGACATGAATTCCAGAGAGGAATCAGAGGCTCACAGAATCCTTGGGGCCTTGGCCTGTGTTCTCATCTCTGTTCCACTGAGAGCAGTGTGAGTTCTTCATGAAAAAAGTTGTTTGCATGAAGGGAGATTGAAGTGACCTATTTTAGGTTCATAGTTATATTCACTGTCTTACAAAATCAGTTTTCATTTTTAGTTTACAGTGAATGGGTTAAGCATTTAGACTATATCTGCTTGGGAAAACAGAGATGGAATTTTATGCAAGCACCTCAGTACCAGCATTAGCTGTAGCTCACTCAGGTCAGTGTTTTATGGCCCACAGGCACCAGAAATGGTTTTTCAAGTACTTTTAAATGGGCTACTCTAAATTTAGGGCCTGGAATCCAAATCACTGTGCAAGTACAAACAGCCTGTAACTCATAACTGTGTTACCTCACACATGAGGTGTCATGTAACTTGTCTTCTGGGTCCTAAGGACTCACTTCATTGAGTGAATTTACAAGTAATTAAAAACAACCAGACAAGCAAAACCACTTCTAATTATGCAATAATTTGTCTCTGTTGCAGTTTTCACATTTTTCTTTGTGGTTTTTTTTTTCTCCAGAGTTACAATCCTGTGTGTCAATGTGGGACATTAACCTGCCCCATGAAGTGCAAAACCTGAAAAAACATATAGAAATGAGACAGGAATTAGCAGAAAAAATGAAGAGCTTCTCTTTGGACTGAAAAGTCACCCTGCAAGTACCATTCTCTTTTCTAGGCTTCCATCCTAACCTACTGTGCAATATTTACCACTTCTTCTTGCTGTTGTTTTTAACTACAAGCAGGAAGAAAATTGCCATGACAGTATTCATAGGACACCAAGAAGAAAGAAGTGATTTGTAAGATTTGAAAGGACAGAAAACTATTGAGACTTCCTGAATCTAAAATGTTGTTGTGCATCCGTTGTTTACTTGTGAAGTTCTGCTCTCAGCAACTGTGGCTCAGCTTCAGTCTAACATTGTTCATCTGGTTTTTGATCCCAGTTAAACTGGGAATAAGCCAGGAGACTGTAAATGGCTCTGATTTAGTTCATTATCTCCACTGAGCTGACACTGTAATAAGCAAAAATTTAAGCCTCTGTGTGTTCAATGTAGTTTGCATGTATGAGTTTGCTCTTATGATTCATGTTTTAGTTATAAGTCAGAGCTCATGACCCTGAGTATATGAAAAAAAACATTCTATTTTATCTAACAGCAGTGTTTAAAGGAATATATAATGACTACATTGCTCTTTGAAAACAACAGGCAGAATAGGCTTGATTTCTTCCATGAATAATTGACTTTTTTTCTTCTTGTTATGACCAGAAAAAAAAAAACCACCATTGTGCTACAATAATAGCTCAGAATTCAGAATTTAAATACACCAACAAGCTTCTGCAAGTTGGTCTCCTCTTGCAGTAGTGCAGTCTGCCTGGTTCTAGGAGCCAGAGTCACTGCTGGGAACGTTCCCTTCACACAGATCTCGTGTGCAGCTCACTCAGCAAAGCAGAGAGAGAGAGCACAGGGTGAGAGCTCTGATCTAAATGCTGCTATGACTTGTGCCCCACAGGCAGCAGCTTGGCTGGAGCCACAGCACCAGCTCCTAGGCCAAACTGCACTTTTGCTTACCTCAACCTACAAAAAAGGGAACTTTCACTTCAGTATTTTGAGCATGCAAAGTTTCCACTTATTCTTCATGGTTAGTTTGGGGGGCAATCAAGGGAACCTTGAGGAGTGTAAGAATTCACTGCCTCTTGCCAATTTGTTGCCACACATCATCATTCAAGAGATGACTTTTGCTGCTGTCTAGCTCTAAGTCCAAGCTGCTGCCTACACTCTGCACTGACCTGCTCTAAGGAAGTGCCTTATTTCTGTCTAGCAGAAGACAGGTCCTTTTCTTTTTTTTTTTTTTGATGCCAAAAGAATCTACAGGGTGCTCCCAAAATCTCAAGGAGTAGAATATCCAGAGCCAGTCTATGGAGCTGAACAAGGTTGAGCAACCAAAAAAGTTCTCAGTTTTATTTTTCTTTTTTAAGAGAAAATTACATTCTGGGACAAGAACATTTCTTGTGTCCAGCTCTACCACTGTTCCATTTTCTGCCATTTGTGGAGTGCATACTCAGGATTCCTTCCAGGTATGCATCCCAGTTTTTGTGTATTCTTGTAATCTGCATACTGAGAATAATTTGCTTATTTATATGGAATTTTATAACTCAGAAAATATATATTGTCTTATAATGAATAGTTTTTTTAAAAGAAAAGGATATATGCATTGTGATGAAGTTTATTTATAAAGTCCTTTTGAAATGTAAGCCTTAAACCTTTTTATTAAAACTGTGCTTTGTTAATAACCTAAGTCTACGCTCTGATCACTGAATTTTCAAGGAGCTTTGGTGGCATTTAATTCCTTTAGGATGATGCAAGAACCCAGTTCTGGAGGTAGTACTGACACAACTGTGTTCCCACCTTGTCCTCTGGCTCATAGTTCATGTCTTGAGCCCTTTTCCCTCCCCCAGTTTGTCTTCTCCTTAGTGTCCCATGCAGCCTGTCCCAGAGATGGGAGGTGACCTCAAAGCAGAACTGTCCTTGTGGTCATTTGTCACCTCTCCAAGATGCTCTGGATAAACATGAGCCATAGGCTGAATCAGGGCACATATTTGGTATGACAGGGAGGGCAAAGAACAAAAGAGACAACAGGTGCCAAAGGAGTGTCAGGACCTCACTGCACACCTGAGCCAAGTGGATTGTTGAATTATCCATGGTGGGACAGTACAGTTCTGTCTGGTGGTAAGCCAGGGGGGATATTTAGCAATACAGCACTCATTCAGCTACATCCTCACTAAATACTTCTTAGTGCTGGAAGAAAATACTTGGAGAACATCTTGTGTTGGTGCTTCTTGTTAGAAGGGGAAGAACAGCACCCCTGAAACCTGCACTGTAAGGAAACATTTTCCCAGAAACATCTCTACTGATAAATTTTAAGGAAAGGGGGGGGGGAAAGATCCATAACTTTGTGTTCACCTTGGTTTTAGTGGAGCTATTTGGAAACCTATCAGATGTAGCTTCCTGTATTCTTGGGCTAACTTCCAGCAGCTGAAAACAGAGAGAGAGAACCCTTATTGAAAACACAGCCTGTTTGCTCACATGGGAAACAAACATGTGGTCTGGGACAAGAACATCTGAGCTGGGACAGGTAATTAACCCCATGTTCCTCAGGGCAGCTCAAGGGTTTAAACCAAAAGAGGAGACAAACTATACAGAGTGAGCTGAATGCTGGGTTTTGGTTTGTTCTAAGATACTCTTTCACTCCTGTGCTACTGATTTTAATTTGTCCTTCTTTTTATACTGGTTGCTTGCTCTGACATGACATGTGCACAGTGACCTGTTCATTAAGTGTAACCTCATTTCTTTTACAAGCAGTTCCTGGTCAATCCCAGTGTAAACAAACCTATGTTTGCAGCCTGATTTAATGCACTTTGTGTATTGTATCCTGGCATTCCTCTTACTCTGAAATCCCACACTGCCTCTTGCCTCCCAGGTTATCATTATTCCTTCTTCATGCACCACATTGGGGCAAAACTGGGACACGTAAGGGAGAGAGAATGAAGCCTCATAGGGTGTGACTCCATCCCCAAACACAATTGTCATCACTGCCACTTACTAACCATCCCCATCCACCTCCAGCAAGCAAGACAAACAATCCATTTTATGATGAACACCTCAGCTACCAGAGACATGAGAAAGCAGAAAGGGAAAAGAATGAGTTGCAGTGAATGAGGAAAAGACAGTGACAGTCATTTTTCTATTAGTCTTTCAAGTGGAAAAGCATATGAATGATTCCTCTTAATTATTTTCTGCCTTTTAAGTCATTCATTGAAAAAATATCTGAAAGCAGCTCCCCTTACCTGTCTTGAGAGAGCCAAATTTTCTGATCAGAACTAGCAATTTTCTGTTATTTCTGCCTGAATTAGTTCTTCATCTGTATTATGAACTCAGCCCAGGTCTGTACTGACCTTACTCTTACACAAAGCTTTCCTCATGGCCTTTGAAGAAGGATAACCCATTTGCTGCCAGCCTACCATTCTGGTAACTTTTCCAGATCTTTTTTTCTCTTTTTTTTATTAGGTAGTCATGTTTCTTTGTAACAATTTTAGTAGTTTATAAATAGAGTGGCATAATGACATGAAAAGGGAGACTCCTACTTACTACATAGCTGTGTTTTCAAATTCATGATTTTAAGAGGAAAAAACACCCCCCAAGTGTAGTATTGTTGCAGTAGCAAGAATTTTGAAGTGAACCCAAGTAAAATTTCTAGCAGACAACTTCAGGAACATTCTTGGCTGTGTAGGCACAGTGTGAGCACAGCCTCCAGCTGGAGGCACCTCAGCAAGACTCCTCAATACCTACTCTAGCTCCTGTTTGATTAAGTAGCAGAATTACAAGAATCATCCAATTTTGAAACAACTTCCCCTGCAGTGACCTTATGCTGACTGGTACCTTTTACAAGCATTTTTTTGGACTGAGCAGTAAACTGGAATTATTTTTTTAAGCTGTTAAAACCAATAGATCTATTAAAAACTAGTAATTTTTTTAACTATTCCAATATGATTCTGGTAAAAACAAGATGAAAGTAAAAAACAAGCGAAGGCCTTGGCTCTTTTCCTTTGTTTCTGCATTGCTTTGCTTTTCCTGCTGCTGGAGGTTTGTTAGGCACTGTAGTCAGTCCCTACAAAGACTGTCACTAATTGCTGAGGAGAGACTTAAAAATCAATGTGCTGTCTCTGGTGTACATGATTATTTACTCCACCACAGCCCATTAGTGTCACTGACCTGAAAAGTTAAAGCAGACAGAAAAGGGGAAAGAAATGAAAACCTTCTTTTGGGGCAATTCCAGTGTTTTGCCTTTTCTGAACCAATTTTTTTTCCATGCCTTTTGCCTTGCTCTCCCCAGTGCCACCTCCTGGTGCACACACCTCATGGCTGAGACAGAAAAGAGAAGAAAATAAATTAAGGACAAGATGCTGGCAGTGTGACAGTGCTCAGCAGCCCAGCCTGGTACCTACTTTGGTGTTGCCCCACAAATTCCCCCCAGCAGGGAGGTCAGGGTGAGAAACTTGGCCACACAGTCCCTCTCAGGGATGCCCCAGGCTCACTCTGCACCACCTCTCCTCTGCAGAGACCTGTCTAACAAGGCTGCAAAAGGGGAAAATATCTTTTCAGTTCTTTCTCAAGGGAAGGATGACCTACAGTTAGTCACAGCTGGGAAGGAGAGACCTTGGGCTCCCCAGGCAGGCTCTGGGTCAGCCCAGCACAGTGACAGGAGAGCAGTGACTCAGCTCCCACAGGGTCACACAGCTCCAGCATCACCACCTGCTTCCCTGCTCCAGGTTTTGACAATTCCAGCAAGGCCCAACCTGCACAGGAGGAGCAGCATGGCAGGACAGGCCTTTACATCGCAGAAAGCGATGCATATCCAGCAATGGAAACACCTGGCTCTCTTCACTGTAAATACATTAACATGGGTCATTGGTTCTCAGTCCTGCTCTTTGTCACCTTGACATCTCAGCAGGTGCCTTGAAAACATCTGTTTTCTGCAGAACTACAAGAAACATCCACCCCCACCACCATGTGCTGGGCTCCTGGGCTCTGCAATTTGGACTTTAAGTCAACTGAGCTACGGCTGAGGCTCAGAAACGTCAACTTCACACCAGTATCCTCAGAGGTCACAAAATATAAATTGCTAAAAAGAGCAGCAGAACTGCTTTCAGAGCTCTGAGCCCCTGGGAGAGCAACAGCATGGCACACAGAGGGTGGGTTTGAGGACAGCTGGTGGAGGATCAATAACCTCTCTGCTCCCTCTGCAGTGATGTTGGCCACATAAAAGAAGATATTATTTCCTCTCTCTGCATTTCTCCACAAACTGCTACAGGGTGGCAACTCTTTTGCATTAGTCAAACACTCACCTTCAGGCAGAACTCACAGGATGCTCTTAAATCACATGTGCACAAGTAAAGGTTTCGTGAATTTCCTGTTCTTCCCATAAAGTTCAGCATTGGCAAAGTGAATTTCTTTACCTTTAAGAGGAGGTCCCTGCTGGAGCTCACACTCCTGGCTGAAACAGAGCAGCAGCAGCACCCGAGGGATGGAGAGCTGAAAGTCTGGGCCACCTGGCCCTGCACAGCAGCCCTGCTTGGTTTGAATGCCACATAGTCACTTTGAACACCCAACCACCAGCCATGTAATTAAGCTTCAGTAAACGGTAATTTTCAAATACTCATGTGTCAAAAATCACCTCCCCTCCCCCCCTTTTTTTTGCCCCTCCAAAATACTACTATGTGCTGAGCACTCTGCAAGTAGAAAACCTCATGGCAATCTACACTCCCACCTTGTAGTTAGAGGAAAATTTGCAAGGGAAAAGAAGAAAACAAACCAAAACCAACAAACCCCAAACCACTCAATTCTGTTGAATACGAGGCATGATTTGCATTAACTGAGCATTGGTAGGAAGAAAAATGTCTCTACAAGAAGTAACTTTGCACCAACCTGAGTAAGCAAGGAGTAACTAACTAATCCCCCACCCTCACACCTTCTGGGGTGCCTTTTACAAACAGACCTTTGCAAGTAGCTGGTCTCATTTCCCATCTTCCCAGAAAAAAAAAAAAAAAAGAAAGGCTGTGGCTCTTGGTTACTTCTGAAGAAACAGAAAGCAGAGAGATTTAGTATCATCAGTGCCACCAGAGATGTGACCAAGGTGATCACATCCCTCCTGCTCCAGTGTTACTGCATCAGTGACACGTTACACAAGACATCCTTAGCACCAGATCTTCTCACAGAGAGCTCAATAACAAACCATAACAAAAGGACAAGGCAACAGCTGCTTCCCTGACCTTGGTTGTGTCTGTACAGTTTATCACAGCTGCATTTATCCCAAATATATATCTGCCTCTGACTGTTCCTAAGCAACTACACTGGCTGCTGAGGGCTCACTTTGCCCAATCAGTCCCCAAAAAGCTGAAGAGTATCTCAGGCAGGGCAGGAGGAGAGTCCTTGCCTAGCTCCACGCAGGACCAGCTCCACCAGCACATACCCCTGTCCCACCATGGACCCAAACAACCAGCAGCTGCAGAAAAAGGCCAGAGAGCTTTCAAGATGGAAAGAGCTGAATTTTCTTTCAATTTTGTTATTTCTGGGATGAGAATTTCTGGGGAAAGCAGCTTGGGTTTGCTTTTCTAAAGACAGACTGTTACATCTATTAACTGAACCCCTCTCCAGCTACAGACAGACATCCACTTCTTCCTCATCTCCCTGCCAGCAAGAGCCCCAGAACATCAGAAAAACCTGAGGGAAGGAATGAAAAGAGACTGAAGTAGGGAAATTTCCATTCATATATTCACTTCACTCTCTTCTTGTGGTGTGTCCTGCAACAGGCACCAACAGACACACCAGAGAAGGTGGTAAGAAGGACAGAGCCACAGGCAGCATGAAGACAGTAACATCCACCACAGCCTGACAGCCACAGCCTCCACCTGCACCCACCAGAGCCTCTCTGCCACGGCCCAAGGGCACAGCACACTCATCTGCAGGCATTATTGTTAGTTACATTAATTCCCTCCTCCTCTCTGCTCATGATCCATTCCCCCCTGCCAAGATTCTCTCTCACAGCTGAGTTTTGATCAGAGCCTGTTTTAGCCCTGCCAGCTTCCCTCTGCTGCCTCTCCACAGAGCAGGTACTGTCCCAACAACCTCCCTAGCCACAAACTCCTCATCCCACCCTCTGCTGTACCAGAGTCCTTACTGAGGGACTCCTGCAGGTGCCAGGACTGGCTATGTCCTCACCTTTTTCTCTCTCTAATCAGAAATCTTTGGTGAGACACACCAGAACACTGAAGTGACGAGTGTCAGTTTGACTCAGAGATTTTACAGTCTTGTCAATGCTGTGTGATTCTGGCTGGCAGGTGACAGGGCTAAGGATGGTCTGTTCTGCTAAAAACCTGGATTGGTGTTTCCTCTTGAGCCATAAAACCAACAAACTGACTCAGGCAATATCCATCCAATCTCTTGGGGCTGGCACCAGTTTTCCATAACACTGTGGTGTGGCCCGAGGGACCCCAGGGGACACCCAGACCCAGGCACAGCACTGCAGGTCCTGGAGGCTCCTGCTAACACAATCCCTGTGGGCAGCAGTGAGCTACAACCCAAACCACGCTGGCTGGGAACACAGAAGACTTTTTGGCCAGAAAGGGCAGCCAGCAAATGGAGTGCTATGAATGCACCTTATGAAGGTTAAAACTTTCTTCTCCCTTGTGCTCTTCTCATCAACATAGTGCAAGAGGAAAAGATAAAAATACATCACTTTGACCAGCTTTCCTGACCCCAAAAATAGTATTTTTCATTTGTGATCACCCCTTTCAGAAAGTACACATCACATCAACATCAGGGTTTGTTTCCCTTGGGACACCCTTTGCTTTCATTTTTACATACTACACTCACTTTTATGCCATGTAAACCAATGTGACCACAAAAAAGTCTTTGCAATAAAATACACCCCTGGTTCATCCAATGACCATGTGCAGTACAGGGGTGAGCAGAACTGCTTTAAGAACCAAACCCACTGTGAAGACAAAGCAATCAGCACAGCAACACAGGCTCAACCCATCCTGTATTCACCCTGAAATGCAGCACCTCACACCTGGAAGTCAATCCCAAATTTTCTTCCATTATCAAACCAGCCACCACACAAGCTTTGTTCTAGATAAAACAACATCAATACACCACACAAGGATTAAAGACACACCAAGCCATTTGGCTCTTTTATGTGAGAGTAGAAAATAACATTTAAAGTTCTGGTACAGAAAGTCAACTGAGATCAGTCTCTCCCACAAGTACAGTCTGTTCCAGGCAGAGAAGACACAAGTGTTAGGACAAAGCCCAAAGCAGAACCAGTCCGAGCAGAAGTAGGGAAGAAACCTCAGAAGGAAATGCCAAAGAGAAAGGGGAACCAAAGAGTTTCTCAAGTTGGTGGAGTTTTGATCAGTATAAAGAAAAACCCCCAGAAGAGAAAACCTCATACCTGGCTGTCATCCCCAAGGACCTGGCTTCCTTCAACTTCTTTCTCAACAGTCAAATTGAACACAGGTCCCTCCCTGTTTCCCACATTTTATTCACTATTTCATTTGATTTCTGGTTAGGAAGCCCTTTGCTTTGCATAGCAAATCAGCTGCACTGTTCACAGTATGCTCATCACCAAGATCCAAGTATCCTGTGAAGTACATCAACAGAAGTCAGCAAAACCTGAAAATGCCACAGAGATTTTTATTTTTCTGTAATTAGTCCTCTCAATTCTAATATTCATCCCATGGTGAGTGAGGCCAGGGTCAGCATCATCTCCTAATATATTATTAAATCAGTCTTGCTGAGAAGGAATCCTATTATTAATTTTTTCCCCTGGTGAAGTAACTGTTCAACCACAGGTGTGCACCAGTAGTTCAGCAGTAACACAACGTTTAGTTTCTCAGAGCACCATCTGCATTAATAAGATTCATTCTCAGTAGCATATTTACAATACGATATTGCTCTCTTCATTTAATTTACAAAACCCTTCATGAACAGTAAGGATTAAATCTGCAGATCCTTTCTCCTCAGCTGTCTGCAGCAAGGATTCAATTCCCTGAAGTCACCTAGTACCAGCCCCACACTCCCTGCCTGGCCCAGCAGACCTCCCCCCTGCCCTGAACTGGTGGCAGCTTGCTCTTCCTGCCCTGCTCCATGTGCAGGATGTAGGTACTCACATGGTCACACACTCCCAGCAGCAGAGGTACAACAAAAGTTTCACCAAAGCAACTGCTTGACCAAGAAAGAGGTGTACAAAGATTTCCTGATCTTTTGCTAGGGAGCTGCCTTTTAGCAAAACTACAGTCAAATGCCTTATTTTAAAGGCTTCTGATGCCAAGTCAAAAAACTCTGCACACTGAAGCACATTCCTGGAGTCCGTGGGCACTTCCACACCAATGCCAGAAGAGATACTCTCACTGTTGGCAAAGTGGCTGTGTGGAAACACAGAGGAAATCCTCTGCTCCACACTGTGTTTCTTCCAATAAGGACTGCAGAAAGGCAACAATGACCAACATCATGGCTTGAGCTCCACTTTACTCCCAGAGGTCTCTCTTGTCCCCCTCTTCTTCAGGATTTTCTAGGATTGTTCCCCACCTGTGCCCCTGGTCACAGCACTAGAAAAGAACAAGAAAACCCAACCCTCCATTTGTACACCTAAGGGAAAGCCCAGCTCCATCACTGTCCCTCTGTGCCTGCTGCCAGCCCTTCCACACATCCCACTTGGACTCTTTTCTCCTTGGGGCCTTCCCAGGCACAGAGCTAAATGGCTAAGATGCTCCAGTGGTCACTGGCAGCCACCACAATGATGTTCAGCTCCACCAGGAATACTGTATTGGCAGCAATGCTCCTTTCCTCTCCAGAGGATGGTCCACCTCAATGGTCTCAACTTCCTATGACTCCATGTGCACTCAGAAAGACAAAAAAAATTACACAAATTGTTTTGTTGTTGGTTGTTTTTTTTTTGTAAAGGCTTCATGATTTTGCTGTCCATCAGCACAGTCCCAGCATATTGCACAACGTTTTCTTTATTATAAAAAAGTCTTCTTTATCAGGCAGGAAGAAAGAAAATTTCCTCAGGAGGCTAATGTGTACTATTTTCTGTAGTTAGAGGTAAGTGGTTGCTTGTGTGGCCATCAGGAAGTGCCTAGCAAAACAGAACAAGGTGTTATTAATAGCTTGTCTGGAAACAGAATCTCTGCTCCCTCCCCCAAAACACACTTCTTTTTTTCTTGGGCATTTCTTATATGCCTTTTACCTCATCTCTCAAATGAGAATTATACAAATCTAGTTGCCTTCCCTCCTCTCTTCCCACTCACATAACCTTGCCAGGGGGCAAACTTGAACCAAATTTGAGGAAGGCAAAGGCCTTGAAGGCTATCTACAGGCTTAAATGAGAAAAATAAAAGTAAAATAAAATCAAGTAGTTGCTAGAGGAGCAATCTTATTAATGCCCAGTCAAGGGAAAGGTGAAGTCTGCTCAGCTCTTTCACACTGCTTGGCACTGACAAGGAGCACCACTGAAGCCCTGCAGCAGGCAGAGACTCTTCTCCAGTCTGCAGGCCAAGCAGAAGAATAGGTCAAACCCAAACCAGGGCAGGGAGACCAACCAGGTCAGGGAAAACATGCAAATTTTGGTGCAATATCAAAAAAAAAAAAAAAAAGAGGTAAAATAATATAGTAAGGGTAATGGAAGGAATGTAGGAGAAAAACCTCTAAGAGACTCAGTTTCATTAATTCAGCTTCTTAGATAACACTTCCCTTCCTCGTGTGTTAGGTTTTCTGATTGTTTTTAAAAGCTGTTGAATCTCTGCTCATAGGCATGTCAAATGGAGGGTTTATTACAAGCATCTGAAATTCTCCTGGGACCAAGTCCCAGAGTTGTCCATCCTCAGCTGTACCACTTATTCAAAACTCCAAGCAAGTTTTCCTTACCGATGTGGATCTGTAGGAGCCCAGTCTGAAACGGCAAAAAATAATTTCTGCTACAAATCTTCCAAAGCCATGTAAAATTCCTGCAATGCCAAACAAGATTCAAATGGTCACCAGTGGTAAACATGTATTCTTTATGGAAGTATTAAAACAAACCTTTACACGACACTTCCACAGGATGCAGTGCAGTCAACCACTATGAAAAACCCTGAGAAATTACCCCATAAAAAAGTAACTATCAAGGGTAGGGGAGAATTCTATCATTCAGAAATGCATTGATAAAAGCAAAGCTATCCAAGTAAATGTAATTCTCTCTGCCAGCTTTCATGGGTGAAAATACATTCTGTGGGACAGAAATATCTACTTGGAAATGCAGCTCTTAGCTCCAGATCTCTTTTCTATGTTCTCTTCAAATGAGAGCCAAGAAACAACTTGTAACCAAGATACCTCATTATGTCTTGACTAGTAAGGGAATACATACACACAGATACACCCTTGCTCCTCCAGAGGTAAACAAACTATGTCATAGTTACCAGAAGGGAAACAACAGCCCCTCAGAACAGCAGGACTGGACACTGGGACACCAAAATTCAGTAGCTCTCATGGCACATTCTGATGCATGCAAATGTGCACTTTGTCTTAAACCTGCTAGAGGTTCAGGACTCCCCTGTAATTTATTCATAACATAATCACCACGATAAGTTCTATCAGAACTCATTTTTTTAAGAGGGGAGGTACTGATAATCACCTGTAGTTGAAAAAATTCCCCCAATAATGCCACAGAGCCTCACTAAGAACTGCCAAAAGGGCATGTGTTCTTCTGTCACTGTCACCATAAGTGAACTGATGTCGTATTTCATGAATATTCCTGACACCCCATGGCTGCCAGCTGCATGGTTAATTACTCTTTCCTGAAAGAAAAAGAGAGAAACACAAGTTAGTTACTTGTTATCAGTCACAAGAAAACCAGTCTTACTAGATGTGATGACAAAGAGCTATTTAATCAGAGTTAGCCATCAACAGAGGACCAGGGAACATCAAGGTAACTTTGACCAGTACCTTCTAAAAAGTCAAACATCATCAAGTAAAAATTTACTTTCCTGGTCACTGGTCTTCTGTGCTACAAGATCAGTGCTGACTATCATGCTCTCTTCTCTCAAGACCTGCTCACACAGTCCTTTAAACAAGGATGTTTACAACTGGATTGGTTTTGGTACCTATGAGGCTAAGTGTCACAGTCTTAGTCTAGCCTGTGAACTCAAGGGAGTGCACAGGTATAACACTGTGTCCCAACTCTTTATCCACTACTAGTAATCACTTAAATCAAGGTGAGACCTTCAGGAGACATTAAAGTTGTTGAACAGCCTTAGTGATGGCAGTTTCCCCAGAAGCTGTATATAGAACATAGAATACCAGGTTGGAAAGGACCTTGAGGACCATCTGGTCTGATCTTTCTTGGCAAAAACCTCTTTTCCAACTGTTTGTTAGTGATGTTGTTTCACAAAACAGTCACACAGCAAGAAATACACCTCAAGAAACAAACAGCCCAAACTCACTATGACTACCTGGCACCTCAATCCTAACCCAAGAACTTCTACAGTTTCTTCTTGCTTGTCCAAATTCTTAAAACAAAAGACCCCAAAGAGGAGAATGTGGCTGCTATAAACCTACTTTGAAAGAGATGTTTCAGGGGAAATTACCTCCACACAACCTTAAGCTTCTTTCAAAATTTTGCTGTCATTTTATTGTTAGTGAAAGGCATTGATAAATGCACTGTCAGGTCAGTCTGGCTGAAAATATATAAGGGCAGCAGAAAAGTACATAATTGACTGAAGACAAACTCAGCCACGTCTAAGCTAATAAGAACAGAGAAGACAAGACAAGCAGGACTGAACAGAAAAGCAATATATCACAGCTCCATTTCACCTGTGGATTTAAGTCTGTGCTCAGAGCCCATACAAAATACAGTGTAAAATAGAAAGCAGAATACCACTTTGGAAAATACAGATTAGGCAACTCTTCAGTTAGCTGACATTGACATAAATCATATTGGTTTTTCTGCTACCATGCCAAAATAAAATGTCACAATGCTGTATCCGTTATGATACAGGTCACAAAAACATTGCAAGAGTTAAATAACAAAACCAACCAGAGTGTTTTCCATATTTCAAAAGCATGACAACAGGCAGCACTCGAGGATGGATGATCAGGCATGCTAGGAAGGAAGAGAATACTGAAGGTAGCCGAACAGAACCTGCCACTGGCAAGGGACAGAAACCTATTCTTGAGTTTGTATTTTCTCTGTTGTTTCCCTAAGCCTTGCTGGTCCTTTGAGATCAAATGGTGAAAAAAGAATACCAAGTTACATAGAACATGCAAAACTCCACCCTCAAAAGATACAGAATTCTTTTCCGGCAAACCACTTTGGCCTGCTTCCAGCTCCTCCTGCTGCAGAAGATTTAACTTGTGCTTGCTAAAGGCTGCTGCAAATAACCAACCCTGCATCAGATAGCTCAATGAAGCCTGGCTAGAATTATCTTTTCAAAACAGCCAAACACAGTATCTCAAACATCAGCAACAGTGCAGATGAGTCTGCCCAGACCTCCCAAACTCTGCTGTCCTCTGTGTTCACCACTGGCACTTAGACCTCACTGCATTCAAGTTTCAGCCATGGCTGTCTGACCACCTTTTTCCACATCTGCATATGTGCCTACTCTTATAAAATAAATGCACTAAGTTGTTCAGTGAATAACTGCTCTTAATAGCCCTTCCCAGCTCATCTGCTAGGAATATTTGGTCTCCCAAGATTAACACAAATAAAGCTTTACAGGCAACAGGGCTATCTGCTGAGACAGTGGGAGCAAACAAGTAGGTAATGCCACTTTACCTCCACTATTCACAAGCTCTTCTCCTAAGCAACCTGTGGCTGCTGCAATGTTCATAAAAATAGATCCCCACAAAAAAAAAAATCATGAGCTAAGTTAGACTGGACAGTTAGTTGACAGAACCACCTTTATAGGAGGAGGAAAGGAAAACTGAATCAAAGAAAGGAATAAGGTCTAAGATAAGCAGTTGACTGACAACTCAAAGTTTGAGGAGAGCCTTAGTTATTGCAGATTGTGCAGAGAAAACATGAAGCAGATTGCTAGACCAGCAGGAGGTGGGAGTATGCTGCATTACCAAATTCCTCTTCATTCCCCTCTTTAATCAAGCTTTCCTGAGTTTTAGAGCAAACCTTTCCCTTCAGTGGTCTGCACGTCCCAAGTTGAACACCAAGACATCACCTCTACCCTGCTTCCCCAGCTGTATATTTTTCAGAAGCACAGCATGAAATTGTGAGGAAATAAAAGATTTTTTTCTCCCTTGGAGAACACCAAAAGCTGTGGTACAGAGAACTGCTGTCCTAATCCCCAGATTTCCTTTCAACCCAAGGCTTCCTTCTTACCTCTTGCTTTAGCTGTCATTTTTATACCAACTTTTCACAAATATTTTTTCTTTGGCTTTTGAATAAAAGATCAAAACTGAGTTCAGTGTCTGGAAATGAGACATGTAACCAGTACACAGGAGGCTTTTTTCCTCTTTACAGCAGTCTTTGAAATTAATACCTTATGATTTGCCCATGTAGCTTCACTGCAACAACTACTTTCATTATGGATTCAGAATTAAAAGCCTCTCCAAACCCAGAAGTGGGAGCTCTCTAGTCTAGAAAATAACTAAAGTTGGTGGTTCAACAAAGGTTAAACAAGACACCTGAGACTGTGTGTGATTAGTTTTTCATACAAACTACCTTTGTTTCCATTTCTTACACTCCTCCACATTCAAGCAAGCTGCTACATTTTTTAAATTTGCTTCCCACATGGATAAAAAGCTAAAGGTGGATTAAATATTTGAAAAGCTACACACTAGGGTACAGCCCTAAAACCTGGAGGATTTCACCACCACACCACTGTTAGCATCCAGTGAAGTGGAAATTACTGTGTATCTATCATTAATCCAAATATCAGACTCCAGAACCTCAGATGCAAAACACTAATGCAAGAATTTTGCATGTGTCATCATATATATTTCACCATCAGTATTATATGATTTACAGCTAAATCTAGTGCACTGGAATGTTCTGCAAAGAAATCCTTCAGGGTAGAGGGAATTTTCAAAACCATGGTGCAACTCAGTCTCCATTTTCACATTTGAGCTTTTGTTATGAACAATCCCTTTCAGAATTTTCTATGCATAGCTTTCTCTCACTGCTACTTACCCTTTCTGTCACTGAAAATTGATGAGTTTCTGCTGAAATTTTATATGTATGGAGTTTGGTTGGCACAACTGTGATAAAATACTGGAACATCTGGTTGTCTAGGAAAAAAAAATCTCACTGTTGAATCAAGTAGAGTCAAAGACCATCTGAGACATTCATAAATAAATCAAACAACATTAAAATAGTTAATCAGCTAAGCCCTTTCCACTTGGTACATTCATCAAGGAGTCCCAGCACTGCCAAGACTCCTTCAGCACCATATGCACGAACAAAGTTAGTTTCCAGGGACAGGACATATGTCCCATTTGTACTCAGAGAAATTTCCATTTCAGCCCTGTAATCAAAGGACTCATTCAGGTCAGACCACTCAAAGCTTCAGATGAAACACACAGATAAGTGTTTTCCAGGGCACTGGAGCAAGTTTGACACTGTCACATTTCGCATGATCTATACACATCTCACAGCAGGCTGAGTAGATTTTAGCCAGTGAATTGTACATTGTACATGAAAGCCCTTCTGAACTCGTTATGGTTTTTCTCTTGATTGGACTTCTATAGAGTTCTTCCAGAGCAATCAGCATGCTCATGTGTTTGGGATTGCTCTTCGTGCCATCCCCTAAGAAAACAAGCGTCGATAAGACTGAAGCGATTTGTTTCAACTACACTAAACCATTCTGGCTGAAACAGCCAAGGGCCTGACTGGCTCTGAGACAAAGCAACTGTGGAAGGTCCTGGGGATCACTCACAGGGAATGCCAGGGGATGAGGCAAGTTACTACTGCACAAACCCATCCTGCAGCAGCCTCACAAAATACACTGAGGAAGGGACAAACCAAGTACAGGAAGGGAATCTAAGACTCCTGGTGCATTTTTTTAAAACCAAATCAGACTTATTCCTCCCCATTATGAAAACAATCAATCTATCACTTTGCAATATGTCTAGAGATACTGTAACTTCAACACAGGAAAGAACTGCAAATCACCTTCAGCACCACAGCAGAGCACAGCGATTGGGATATTAAAAAGAGATGCAATGTAAGATGACATGAGGATAACTGAACAGGGCATTGCTCACTGCCAAATTTAGACCAACATGCTGTTTGCATATAACAGCACTCATGAAACATGATAATGTGGGAAAATATAGAAAACAAGATGCTTTTGTAAACACACAACACTTACGATCTGATGCAATTTTCTCTGTCCCATCCAGAGGATTAATAATTCCCGGAATAAGCTCTCCAAATGATAAATGATCTATTCTATGGGAGAAGTTATAGGCTGAAAGACAATACAGAAGAAGGAAACAATTTTAAGCTCTAAGATTCTGCACTGCACCTGTTTCTCACACTGAAATATTCTAACCAATGCATTCACCAGACACTGATGTGTACATCATTGGATTTGTGCCTGTGACTACATCAATACATCTACACACGTTTCAAACAAAACCCAAAACCAAAATAGTTAACAAAAGCTGAATATCTCTAGAAAAGAGCTTCTAAACCAACTTCTAACTCTATTTGAATCAAGGCTGGAGCTGAATAGAGTTAAAATTTCAGGACAGGGAAGTTCTAGTTGGCCAAATACTTACATTATTCTACAGTTCAGGTTCTTGTATACAATGGGATTTAAAACATTAAAATTTCATCAGTCATATGTACAGAGGAAGTATAAGGGAGTGTCCAAATTACTACACTGCCTGATTTTGCAATGGCATTTAAGATCTATAAATTGTGTTAACATAAATTCATGGCCAGACATTTAGAGGTTTACCCAGCACAGAGTTAAGTTTTCAATCAGTCACTCCTGTCTCACTCTAAGTAAGGCAGCAACACACGTTTAGTATCTGGACTCACAACTCAAAAATTAAGTTTCTAAGGATGAAGGTCAGAAATTTTTAACCATTTTACATGGTATCTGTGTACTCCAAAGAACATCTGAGACTCCTGTGGTATCATTACAGTAGAAACAACCTTAAGATAATTGTAATAGTGTTAAATGGATGAAAGTAAGTTGCCACCGAGTCAACTCATAGAATCTTCACTTTCTTCTACAATGCAATTGCACAGCTGAAGCACCTTTACAACAGCAACCTAACATGAACTAGGAGACAGCAGTGTGACCAAAATGGGACAAGTTCATGTGGAGACAACAGAAAGAACTTACACTCATGGCTTACAAGGGCTGCCAAGTGTGCATGGCCTCGAGGGTGTGGTATTGCCCTAAAGGAAGCAAGATATGTTCTATGAAAAATTTGTTTCATGAATCCACACAAAAGGCACAAGCTTTCCTAAACAGGAGTATGTAGAAAAGTTACTTCTCCTCTTCTATTTCAACTAATCCTTTATCTATGTATCCATATGAACAACCATATTTTATATACATTTAAATATATGTAATATATCTGTATGTTTTACAAACCAATATATATTAAAATTGTGTGTATGTATGTAAAACCCAACTAAGATATTCTTATTACTGCCAAGTACAGACAGCCTGAGGGTACAGCAATCTTGGACTCACAAAATTCATCTTACATAAAATTAGTGTCTGGAATTTTTAGAACTGTCAAAAACACATCAAGTCATTAGGATGTCAGAAAAGCCACCAAGTCCTACCACATGGAAAGCTGCAGAGCTGCTCAAGTGACTAAGGAAAACTTGATTGTACTTGTTCTATCACTAAGCACATTAACTGCACTTTGCATTTGCTCCCTGATAAAGCAAGTTCAAAGAGTTTCCCTCCTGTAAGACACTGGAATTCATAACCACTACATTACATCTAACAATGCACTGTATTGTTTCATTAACTTATGAAGAAATTTAACTGTGCAAGAGAAGGTACCACACGGAAAATAATCCCAAACACGAAGGTTAATAAAAAACAGTCATTAACCTTGAAGTGTAAAACACACATATGCACACATGGACTATGTGGAATGTAGAAGTCAAGGAGGGGTTTATTTTCAGGAACTGAACAGAACATACTTGCCCACAGTTATGTGAAAGTTCCCTGCCACTTTATTGACATAGAGATGCCCATGAATTCTGCATGCATCTGGAGACTGCAATGAATTATCTTCCCTGCATAAATAAAAACAGAGAGAGTACTTAAGAATATTCACTAACAGAAATAACAGCAGTACAGTTACATTTCTTTTTCCTAGCATAGAGGACTAGAGGGAATGGTCATAAGCTGAGATGAGAGAGTCAGATTAGATGTTAGGAAAAATTTTTTCCCTGTGAGGATGCTCAGGCACTGGAATAGGTTGCCCAGGGAGGTGGTGGAGTCACCATCCCTGGAAGTGTTTGAGACATTTGGATCTGACACTAGAGGATTTGATTTAGGGTTTAGGGGTTCCAGCAGAGTGGCAGGTTGGACTTGATGATCTTCGAGGTCTCCTCCAACCTTGATTCTATGACAGAGCATTATCATCTACCTCTCCTTATGATATCCTTCTGGAAGGGTAGCAGGAGTGGTGGAAGGGAAACTAGTAAAGGTCAGTTTGATGAAACCCATAAGCTTCATCCATACTTGTATCCAGAGATAACCTACAACACTACCTTGTAATATCTCAACAGAAAACCTAAGACCATAAGTATATCCTGCTGCCTTGGGGATTTTTTTCCCCACTTCTACAAAAAATACCTTGTTGGGAAAGTTAATGCTACGATGAACAGAACCAAATGCATTTTGGTCACATTAAGAATGCTGTAGCAAGAACAGCTTTCAACATTTATTTTTTATGAAACCTTTCTCTTCCCACTCCAGTTGGAGTGTCCACAACTCAGAACATATTTCCAAATCTGCTTCTTAGAGGGAGATGAAAAAAGAAAGAGGGGTTTTTTAAGCACATCTCAAGCATAAATACCATCTCAAATACTGCACGAACAAGTAACAGAGAGGCACAGAAGGACTTAATTAATCTGAAGATATCAACTAAACGAGAAAACAAGATTTTTTGAGCCTTCTTCAGGCTTGTCTTAGGAAGCAAGAGCCCATTTGGTCCTCAGACAGGGGCACTGCAACATGGAAAGTGCACATGGCATATCTGGTGTTTGCTTTGTTTTATTCATTTATTATTTTTTTTTTGTTGGGGTTGGATGGCTTGTTCGTTTAAGGGGAGAGAATTTCAGCTTTCATGTAGAAAGTGTTTTCCTCTGGGGACAAAAAAAAAAAAATAAATAAATAAAAATCACACAGCATCTAGGTTCAGGCAGACCAAACCTTCTATGCATTAGTCTCTCAGCTGGAATAAAGTGAGAACAGCAAGGTTTCTCCACACAACCTTGACAGTGCTATTTTTGACACAGGAATTTATTAACAAAATACATTTGTACTCCAAGGCTGATTCTTTTAAAACCTTGAGGTATAAAGTCACAACTAACAGCAGGACTGTTTTTAAAAGTTGCTGGACAAAAAGAGAGCTTTTAAAAAAAGATCCTTGTTTAGTTTTGCTCTGGTATTACCAATTCACATTAAGAAAGAAGCCTCAGAGATAACAGAATAAAAAGGTGTGTGCATGTATTTTTTTGTGCATCTACATTCTGCATACACACAAATATACATATAAAACATGGAAACCTTCTCCAGGTTGGAAACCTCAGAGCTTTTCATAAAACAGCAGCTTTCCAAAGAAGTATCAAGCATACATACTATTTTAAAATGCATTAAAAAGCAGTGAGATCTTTTCTTACCAACCTTATCTTCTGGGGTTAGGGGGAATCATAACCACCCTAAAATGTGAAATCTAATTAATAGGGTAGGGGGAAAGGGGGAATGAGGACACAAAATCCCAGTTTTTCTTACCGTGGTGGCAGTGCTGTAGAAGCACTTTTAAATGCACTTTTGAATATCACATCTTGAAGAGAGTGTTCTTCCTGCAGCCTACTCTGAATTAGTTGCAGCATCCTAAAGATTAGAGATCAGTGTGAAAACATGCAGCAATAAACCAAAATCTAACTTCACAACTAATTATTAGCTTCAGTTGCAGGTTGCAAATCAAGAAGTTAGCAAAGTTGATGACACTAGTCAAGTGTTGTACTAAACTTTCGGAATGATGTTTTATACAGAGCTTAAAGCTCAGGTGTTCACCACAGTGTGTTACCTAAATACCCAACTAGACAGACTCCCAGACAAGCTTCAGTTCTGTGACAAGACTATCAACAGTGGGCACACACACCAAGCTACTCCAGTTCAAATGATAAACAGTGTGTCAATTCTGTTACGTGAAAGACTCAGATTCATTTGTTTTAGCTAGAACATGCCAATTTGTTACTACAGTTGAGCTCTGACATTTAGATATTTCACACATTTGAACCCATCACGTGACTTGTGCTACCAAGCATTCATTTGGAAATGTAAGTTGAGTGAGTCCATACATCTTAGCATGCAACTGAATGACCCAACTCCACAGAGGAGTCCAAAGCCAATTTTTTTCCATAACAGAGATCTCAAATAATGAGAAAAGTAAAGTAACTATCTTTTTCACACATTTGCACTCTTAAATTACAAGGTGGAGCTGTTAGACCCAAGACACAATTCTGTCATGTGATTCTGGTCTACCTCAAGTACAAACCATGAGCATACATCTCAGTGCCTTACCTCTGCCATTCTTTTTGTTGTGGGGTGAGATCAAATGCTACCTGAAACAAAAATAACACAACCACTAAACCACACAGGAAGCATTAAAATCCCATCCATGAAACCCAGAAGAGAATTGGGGTGTGGGGAGTTACAATCAACTTCACACTTGGTACCACACATCGGAGTTTAGGAAAGGACTTTGTGCTATAAATAAAGCATTTAGTGTTCAAATATGGAAATCTCTGTCCCCTCTCAACCACGACTATTCACTTGTTTGCATTTATAACATCTTCTCCTACAGCTTTCACAACTTGAGTCAGCAGTCCCTGCCCTTCTCACCTTAGTCTAACACAGACTAGAAGTAGTGAGCAGCAATTTAATTCTAACTGATGTAACTGATACGGTTTTGATTCAAACAGTAATGAAACAAGCAGAGGAGCAATATTTGAAAGACAAGGGTCCAGGTGAAGATTATTTATTCCTAGGACCATCCCACATCAAGCACTAAAGACAAGCTACCAGACCTGCTATACTTCATGAGCACAAGAGCATCACCATAACATCTGTGCACCCAACTCAAAGCTAAATATTGATTAACACTGATGTATCCCAGGCAGTAAATTCAATTACAATTAATGCTCAAACATACCCAGAAGTTATGGCTGAAAGAGATCAGCTACAGAAAATTTCCTCTTTCTAAGAGGTTGGTGGGGAAAAAACCCCACGAGCAAGCAAACCAGTCCAGCAGTGCTTCACACCAAGATCGATGTAATTTTGAAATAAAAAGGGTAAGAATCAACTTACTGGTTCATAGATTAGCCCATCTGCAGAGGTGACCATCGTTTCTGCTAAATCCAGAACATCAGCTCCCACATCTGTATTAAAACAGGGAGAAATATTAAGTCACACAGATGAGCTGAGACAAGCAAAAAAAATTCCAAGCTGAAATTAAGTTTCACAGTGCAGTGGTAAACTTCAGCATAGGTTACTGCTCCTTCAGACTACCTAATCTTCAACACAAACTGGTGCACACTGACCAGAAACAAACTCTTCAGCTACAAATAATGTAAGGTTTAAGCTAGCCAAAAAAAGTGAGTCCTGAAGATTTTCTTGCATTCCTGGGAGAATCATAGAATCATCAAGGTTGGAGGAGACCTCTAAGACCATTGAGTCCAACCATTAACCTGCCACTCTGCTGGAACCCCTGAACCCTAAACCATATCCTCCAGCGCCAGAAGATGGAAGAAAAATTGTATCTCTCAGTCCAGGACAAGCAAGACCAGTCCACACTAATAATGGTTAATTACTTAAATGATGTCAAAATAATAGTAAGCATTGCCTTTAGACAGGAAGGCATCCACTGTACGTTCATGAGGAGGATGAAATTACGTGATGGTTTCAGTACTGCTAAACAGCAGAGCAGGTTAATATTTCCCAAGTTCATAAATAAACAGAAGTTGTTATAAACTCCTGCTGCTGAGTCGTGTCTCACAGTGAGCTTTTAGAATATTCCAGCTAGAGAGAGACTGAGACAACAGATCCTTTTCTTGCTGACAGACAAAGCAAAGTTCTGCGAGGTGTGAATGAGCTGGCACAGATACTTTCCTTCACAACTCTTAGCAGTTCTTTCAATGAGTCATATGCCATCAAGATCACCACATGCTATCGACATCAGAAGAAATTGCACTGTTAGTGTTCTGAACAATATCTAACTATATTGCATACTCTGAAGAGGCTTAAAGCTTTCACTGATGCAATACTTACATTGACACCTCATGGCAACTGTAATGTCAATGTTGATTCTTAACTTACTGGAAAGAAAAGAAAGGCATAAAGCTAATAAGTAACATTGAATACAAGTATCAAGAGACATTGCTAAAAGTCACAATTACTTGCACACACACGGTCAAGTAACAAAACTGACACCAATAAACTGAAGCTGTGTAAAATTTGGGTGAACTGAGATGGACTTTTACAGCACATTAAAGCACTGGTGACTCATAACTCAAGATAAAAGCATCAGATTTCCCTGTTGAATTTTACTATGAAACTCCCAACATACTTTTTGGAAATATTACTAGCCCAAGAGTCTCTTATTCAGAATAAATCATTTCAGTATTTTACACCTTTTTTTTTTTCCACACAACAGCAACAGCCCAATAAACTCCACAGAATGTAGTGTACCAGGACAAGGAAGGAATCACAAATCTAAAACCAAGTAAATATTTGAGCACCTTCCTTGTCTTCTGTCCTTAATATAGACCATTGTGTTGTCAATCCTCATCAGATTCCTCCAGGACAGTGACATTCAGGATCAGGCTGAGAAGTCGCTAAAGCCAGACATGTCAAAGACAGCTGGTTCTGCTAGCACTGCTCCTGGAAAGAGCTCTTTTCTCAAAAATGCTCCCAAATCATAACAGCAAAATGCCTGTTTGTTGAAATCATTATCCTGAACGTTTCCATAACGAGGGGAGGCAAAACATTGTTCTTTCCACTGAGGAAAATAAAAACCAAACCCAAACCAACACTGCAAAAAGCTCCATCACACCAAAAGTCTGATTGTGTGGCATTCCCCAATATCCTGGGAATTTCCTATTGGTTTTCATGTTAGCATCACAAAAGTAATTTAAACTATAATGAATAAACCTCCTCACTATAGTCACATGGTTCTATCACCTGCAGGGAGCTGATTCTGGAACTGAGCCGACCACAAACAAATCACATAAGCAAAGGATTCAACACTGGCTCAACCTGGGATCAGCCAGGGTCAGTAGAGAGGAGAAAAGCAGTTAAAGTGATACCAGTCTCCACTGGATTGAATGGTCCAGAACCACAGGCTGAATGATTAGCCCACAATCAAACTGGGAAATCTGTAGCAGGACATCTCCCAAATCCCATAATAGTCTTTTAACCAACAGACTACCCTTCCCATGTGATAGCTTTGCTGGGGATATAACCTACTTTAGCAGAGACCTAAATGTGAAACACTCCCATCTGTCTGCATGGATTTACTCTAACTTGAGTTTTTGATGCATCTCCCTTAAATTTTTCATGGGGGTTTTTTTCATTACAGAAACCTTGGTTGTTTCTAATGTACAAGACATCCAATTAATATATATATATCTTCAGCCTGTTACCACAGCAACTAGGCAAACAGCTTTTAAGTTATTTCAGCTCCAGACACATGACATTTAATGATGCTCAGGGCACAAAATCTGCATTAACTTCACAGGGACTCGTGGGTGCATGAACACCTCTGGAAGAAAGGCAAACACAGTCCAGACAGGCACGTGAAACCCTCAGCAAATGTATCTTCAGGTTATGTTTGTAACTGGGTACAAGGTCAGTAGTAACTTCTAGATAATGCAGTCAAAGTTCTCAGTGCTTAAGGTTCAACTCCTGCAGTACAAAGTATAATGGCAACACACAAACTGCAGGAACTAGAGCAAGCATCATGCCAGTGGCGTGGGTTTGCCTAGGTGATGAGGAGTTATGTATTACCATGTTCTCTGAGTTGTTAGCAAATAATTCCTCAGGGGACTCCTTCACCAAACCTACACTATTTTGACTTCTTCACTGCAGAAATCTCAATTCACCTTCTTCACAGATTCAAGGAAACAAAAACCCAAAATTACATCAACAGAAGAAAAATCAAGTCCCTTTAGCATCTCGTCGTTAATCTCACTCAGAAATTGCTTGCGAGTTGCATGAACGTTTTAAACCTATTCTTTCCTGAAAGGAAAATAACTCACATTTTAAAAGGAATTATAACAAATAAAACTTACCTAGTAAAATCCTTGTCTACTTCATATTCATATTTCATCCATGTGTCCCGGTACACCATGAACTCCATTACGGTCAGGAAAGCTATTGTTGTAAATGCTATCAGAGAAACTGGTCAAAGAAAGAGAAATTTAGATTGTGAGAAATATTAAACATCCCTTAATGATTCAGGAAATACAGCAAAGTAAGACACATCCTTGGGATATTTACTTCTAAGCTACGAGTGGTGCAACAAGTTCAAAGGCTTATCTGTAGGTTGCAATTGCTTCTTGAACTGTTTAGTCAACTGAGTTTCAGACATAATCACATGAGAGAGATTTCTCTCCTCCCTTTCAAATTAAGTGCTAGCAGTTTCCTATCTATCTGCAAATCATTCCAACAGTCCAAGAGATGAAGTCACTATTTCCAGATCAGGCTACCCCTAACCCAGTTCAACTTCAAGGCACAATTTTATCATCAGATGCATGAAGTAAAGGTACTTTTTACAGCCACAGCTTTTTCAGAGAAGCTCAAGTGACTAGTAAGGACAGTACCAAGCACATGTTCTGGAGTAAAGTGTTTAGCTCTTCAAAGCACTTTCCTTACTCTTAAAACTCAACTACACCTTCCAAGAGAAAAACCTTCAGAAAGCTGCTCTTCATCCTGATGCTTAACTTTTCTGCCTCTGGAGAATATTTCCCTCTTTCATTAAAGCATTTTTGAATCCCACCCTGATTTCAGCTCGTGCTCACTCAGTCTCACCCAGAAACCTGACACCAAGAGAAGGGCTTAGAGAGACAACAAATGAGAAAGTTTTATTACAGTCTTGGCACAGTGCACTTCCAGCTGTAATCTGTTACAAGCTTTTGCAGTGAACCTTTATTCTGGACTGTGTCTCACCAGCTTTACCCAAAAATCTCCCTTCAGAGAAGTGATCACAGAACCATCAAGGTTGGTGGAGATCTCCAAGACCATCGAGTCCAAACATTAACCTGACACTGCTGGAACCCCTAAACCCTAACCCAGATCCTCCAGTGCCACATCAGACACCTCTGAAACACCTCCAGGGATGGTGACTGCACCACCTCACCCTAACAGGGAAAACATTCTTCCTAACATCTAATCTGAATCTGCTCTGATGGATGTACCTGCCTTTACTTGAAGGTAATGAGCTCTGTCAGTCCACCAAAGAAATCAAGAAACCAATTTTGGCTAGTTTCAAGTAAGCACAGATGCCTGTCTTTGCCTGCAGAAGCTTCTATTCATGTCAACATCTCCACAAGACCTACCTGTGCCTCCGCTTGCTGAAGTCTCCACATAGCTCTCAGGAACCTTTGGAAAGGCATCCAATTCTTTCATCAAATTCAAGGTCTTCTTCCGATTCAGTCGCCTCATCTTCAGCACACTCCTCCACCTCCTCCTTCATATACTCCCTCTGATTAGAGAACAAATTGGTGTGGTTAAAAGGCACATGCGACACTGCTCAAACCAACTGGCTCTAATTATAAAGCACTAATAAGGCAATTAAAACCTCAGGAATGTGTTTTCAAGAAACACATGGACAGACAACTGGATGGTCACTTTTGCTTCAAGGAAACTGTTAAAGTTGGCCTGGACACTGCTGCTTACATTCTAACCACATCCAACACATTCACCATTTAATTACCAGGATTAATTTCTTCACCAATTAAATTCTCATTGGTATTGGATATATTGCATTTTAAATTCTAAAAACAGCAAAAAACAAACTCAGTCCTGAAGTAAGCTTGCTAAACAGCCCTGCCAATGCATGGAACTCACTGACTTAGCAGGGTATATCTAATAGGCTGCATAAACTCAGGAACATGTCAGACTGCTCTGAGCTTCTACATTCAGCCAACGTGGGCACAAAATATAACCTAAAGGGGGGAAAAAAAGTGCATTTTTTATTTTTACAGATGTAGAATTTTATGGTCATAATAAAACGGGCATTTTTTTCCTCTCTATAAAAATGCCTCCCGAAGAAAATTACATATCAAACCCTAACTCCATCCTTCAGAATCCTTTCTGCCCACTTGGAGCAGCTGACACACTAAGCAGCAGGATGCTGAGAGGACCAGCCTGCCCAGGAAACACTGGCTTAAACTGTTTCCAAATCATGCAAATATGCTCACAGCCTGGTCCTGCCAATACCCTGCATGTTTTAACAAGTTGACACAGTTGTTTTTCTTCAGAGGAACTGCTGCACTTGGCCCAGGATTTCTGAAGCTGCAAAAACCATTCAGCATTTACTGTGTTCTGAGAGAATGTCAATTTATTGCTCCCTGTTTAAAGACAACAAGGCAGGCAAGCTAACCTACACTGCCAACATGTGAGACAGTTATCATCATTGTCTTGTAGAAAAATCTGTGAGCTCCTCTCTCCTGTGTAAGAGCAAATCAAGCATGTCCTAGTGAAATTACTCAAGGGCTATTCCCTGCTCTGCCCCTTCCCCTGCTCAACAGGCTTTGTACTGTGCAATAAAAAAGCAATAGGCTTTACTGGAAAGGGAAGCTCACACCTGAAGAATCATCATCTATACCTGCAACTTTCTCACTACACAAATTCACTTCAGACACAGACAACGCACTTGGTCAGTCTGTGGAGATCCACAAAATAGTACCATGTGTGTTGCAGAGGATTCAAAGAGGGGGCAGAGAAAACAGGTGCTGGACCAGGCTTTTGGTTATACAGAATAAAAACAAAAATCAAGGAAGCAAAGTTCTGTCCTCGCTACACCACAGAACTGTGTTTTAAAGAATTCTCTCAACTCACTTAGAGTGGCTTAAGGGAAATTTGAACAATTTCAGAGCACAGATATAGCAAAGCAGCTGCCTGCACACAACTGGAGACATAACATTCATCAGCACAGAGGAAACACCGTCAGGGTTGCTTGTTATCTTACACAGACAGCACTGAAGTCAGCTTAGCACCGTTTCATTTCCACATTTCTCCTCTCCTATCACACATGTAGGAACACACTGTGAAACAGTACAAAACAAATATAGCAAATTTGAGAGCACTTCACTAAGAAACCTCCCAAACCATCCTGTAAGCACACGCATTTCTGTAATCTAGCTAGAAATATCCAACCTGTCACAGAATCATAGAATCAACCTGGTTGAAGAGACCTCAAAGATCAAGTCCAACCCTACCGTGGTCACTAGCCCATGGCACTAAGTGCCACATCCAGTCTCAGCTTGAAAACCTCCAGGGATGGTGAATCCACCACCTCCCTGGGCAGCACATTCCAATGCCTGAGCACTCTCTCTGGAAAAAATCTCTTCCTAATCTCCAACCTAACCCTCCCCTGGCAGAGCTTGAGTCTGTGCCCTCTTGTCCTGCTGCTGGTTGCCTGGGAGAAGAGACCAACCCCCACCTGACTCCAACCTCCTTTCAGTGAGTCGTAGAAAATAAACTCAATTTCCATGACAAACCCAGATGGACATTGACATTTTCCCTCCTGCCCACCTCACACAAGCACCACACCGACTACTAAAACAACGCATCGCGAGCCCAACCACCAACTGTATTAAACCCCATCCTTATCTTTGATAGTATTGCTACTGTGACTATTATTATTACGGCGAAATCCTTCCCGGCCTGACACCCACGGCTTGACGGGGTGGGCGAGCTCCGA
>NW_008669669.1:0-969 GCF_000695815.1 Acanthisitta chloris
CCCCTCACATTTCCCACCATTTTCCTCTCTCTGTCTCTGCCATTTTCCCCTCACGGTTCCCGTTCTTTTCCCTTCACATTTCCTGCCATTTCCCCCTCATGTTTTCCTCCTCTTTTCCCCCTCACGTTTCCCACCATTTTCCCCTCACATTTCCACCCTCTTTTCATGCCATTTTCCTCTTTTCCTGCCATTTCCCCCTCATATTTCCTGCCATTTCCCCCTCAGGTTTCCTGCCCTTTTCCCCTCACCTTTCCTATTTTCCCTTCACATTTCCCACCCTTTTCCCCTCACATTTCATGTAATTTTCCCCACGTTTTCTGGCTCTTTTCCCCCTCATGTTTCCCACCGTTTTCTCCACTATTTTCCCACCCTTTTCCCCACTATTTTCGCTCCCTTTTCCCCTCACATTTCCTGCCATTTTCCCTCACATTTGACACCATTTTCCCTCACATTTGCTGCCATTTTCCCTCACATTTGACACCATTTTCCTGCCATTTTCCCCTCACATTTCCCCTTTCTTTTGCTGTCATTTCCCCCTCCCTTTTCCTGCCCTTTTCCCTCACATTTCCTGCCCTTTTCCCTACTATTTCCCCACCTCTTCCCCCTCACATTAGCACCTTTCCCCTCACACTTCCTACACTTTTCCCCTTTCTTTTCCTGCCATTTCCCCCTCTCTTCTCCCACCATTTCCCCCTTCCTATGAGGGAAATTTCCGTTTTTCCCTCGGTTTTGCTGTTCATTTTGCACCGAAAACCTTCATTTTGCCACTTGATGTGTTTAATTCAAGCCCAAACGGCCAATGTTCCTCTTTTGGCTGTTTAACTCGCCTGGGAATCGCTTTTGCCCCTCATTTCCCGGATTTACATTGAGGAGCAGTGAGGAAACTTCACAGGGCAAAAACACGTCCAAAAGCTCCAAGAAATGTGTTTTTGGGTGGAAAAAAGGCGTTTTGGGGAGGGGGCGGGACAG
>NW_008669670.1:0-5981 GCF_000695815.1 Acanthisitta chloris
TGGCTCAAACCAGGACACCCTGCCTGTGCAAACTGCCATGCCTGGTCCTTCTGATGGGCTACATCCTGTTTGCTGCCCTCCTGGTCACTAGCTCCCTGGTGCCGTTTCAATCTCCTTCACTGCTCCTGGAAATGCCCCCCTCCTCACCTGACTGGTTCCCAAGGGTTTCCAGGTCCTGATGAGGCTCTGGGCTGCTTCTCGGGTGTCCCTGAGCTCAGGAACCTCCCTGTATAGCTTGATCTAACACTCACCCCCAGACATACCTCAGTCGCCACTGCTGCCACCTTGCCAACTGACCACAAGAGGGAGGACATTGGCATAATAAAAAGCATTATCCCACCTCTCAGGATCTGCTTCTTACTGTCCTTTTCCATTACCTGGGTCAAAAACCAGCTTGTTGATGACATCAGTCCCAGGGTATCAGGGACACAATCAATCACACAGCTCAACCAGTTTATCCAATCAAAGGTCTGTTTGTCAAGGTCATCCTCTGGTGGTGGGTGCACACTGCCTCTGCACCTGGGCTGTTGTTATGCAGATCAGAGGTTTCGACACCACACACCCAAAAGCTCTCCTCCCCTTCGGTTCGGGGGTGCAAACCTGGCCTCAGCAAAGCACCCTGCAGCTTTTGCAAATGACCAATTATTTGAATCATTAACCTTAACAATTCAGTCTCTCATATGATGGTACTGATACAGATGAGTGCTTATGGATAAGAATCAGGGGTAAGGCCAACAAGACAGATATCATGGTGGACGTCTGCTATAGACCACCCAACCAGGATGAAGACGCAGACAAAATATTCCATAAGCAGTGTGGATCCCATCCTGCCCTATAGACTAGTGCATGTCTAAGTAGTGTAGCAGGACACTAACCATTTCCCCTTGGATTATGGGTGCCTCATTCTTCTCCCCGTCTCAGTCTTCCATGTCAGCGTACTGGGCAGTCCAAGAACAGCTGTTCTTATTCAAGACTGAGGCAAAGAAGGCATTATGTACCTCAGTCTTTTCCTCATCCTTTGTAACTATGTTTCCCCCCACATCCAACAAATTATGGAGGTTCTCCTTGTTGCTGATGTATTTGTAGAAACACTTTTTGTTGTCTTTTACAGCAGTGTCCAAATTGAGTTCTATCTGGGCTTTGGCCCTCCTAATTTTCTCCCTGCATGACCTCCTGACATCCTTGTAGTCCTCTTGAATTGACTGCCCCTTTTTCCAGAGGTAACAAACTCTCTTTTTCTCTGTGAGTTCCAGCCAAAGCTCTCTGTTCAGCCAGGCTGGTCACGTTCCATGCAGGCTTATCTTTCAGCACACAGGGACAGCCTGCTCCCGTACCTTTTAAGGTTTCTTTCTTAAAGCATGTCCAGCCTTCCTGGACCCCTTTGTCCTTCAGGATTGCCTCCCAAGGGACTCTCAACCAGTCTCCTAAACAGGCCCTCAAATTCCAGGATAGAGGTTCTGCTGACCCACCTCCTTACATGTCAGAATCAAAAGCTATCATTTTGTAAGACTACCTCCAATCATCACATCACCCCTAAGTCCTTCTCTGTTCACCAACAACAGATCAAGGGCCTTCCCTAGTTAGCTCACTCATGAACTGTCAGGTAGTTACCTTCCACACAATCCCAGAACCTCCTAGTCTGTTCCCTCTCCCCTGTATTGTATTTCCAGCAGACATCTGCTAAGTTGAAGTTCCCCATGAGAACAAGGGCCAGTGATCACAAAACTTCTCCCAGCTGCTCATTGAGCATTTTGTCTGGCTCTTCATTCTGGTTGGGTCATCTATAACAGACTCCCACCATGATATCTGTCTTGTTGGCCTTCCCTCTGATTCTTACCCATAAACACTCAGCTCTTTCATCATTGTCATCTAGCTCTAGACAAAACACTCCCTATCACACAGGACTACCCCACCACCTCTCCTTCCTTGCCTGTACCTTCTGAAGAGTTTATAGCCATCCATTGCAGCACTCCAGTTGTGGAAGTCATCCCACCACATTTACGTGATGGCAACTATATCATAGTTTTCCTGATGCACAATGGCTTCTAGCTCCTCCTGTTTGTCACCCATGCCGTGTGTATTGGTGTAGATGCACTTCAGTTGGGCTATCGATCCCATGACCTTTTTTACGGGAGAAGCCCTAGTTCCTATGTGACCATTCTCAGGTGCAACTGTGGTTTGTAACACATCAATAACCCTTGTGTCTTTTGCTGATGCACGGACTTCCATCCCCTTACCTCCACTGAGATGGCTAAGGTACTGCACCCATTAGGACAGGGATATTTCAAATGTGCTCCAGTGCACTCAGCACATCATTGAGTAGTCCAAAGGACCTTGCTAACACACTGTCAAACATTAGAGTGCTGCCACCAGGCTTTTCTCTAGGGAGCCTGGTTTCATCCCTCTCCCCTGTCAAATCTAGTTCAAAGCTCTTTCAATGAACCCTGCTAACTCCTGTGCAAAGATCCCATTCCCCATTTGAGACAGGTGTACACTGTCTGTCACTAGCAGGCCTAGTGTGGTGTATACCAACCCATGATCAAAGAATGCAAAAAGCTGCCATTGATACCAGGCTCAGTACCAGGTATTGATCTCACCCTCAAACAGGCAGCAGTGAAATATGGTTCGTTAATTCTAAGAAGCAAAATAATTCAAGATGTGGGAAGATTCCCTATTAAATTTCAAAATCTGTTTCCTAAAGAATGGTAAAAGATTGGCTAACAGTTACTTGAAGCTAATACGAACTCAACAGAAAGCAAGAACTCCCCACAAATAATTTTTTGACAAATTTGAATCATTCCAACCTACTAGTGACTGCTCTCACTATTTAAACTGTTCAGAGAAAATTCCCAAACCATAAAGAGAAATAAATCATTCCTTCTGTACGTCAGAGAACTGTGGAAACCTTCAGAAATATGACGCTTCAGTAAAATTTGCGAACATTTAAACTTCTATAAAATATTCTAGAAGAGATAGATCCACAATAACCTTTCAAGTTGCAACCTTATTTATGTATTAGAGAGATAAGTCACTGAAGTTAAGACAACACAAAATACAAAAGCATAAAAGTTATCAACTTAAAACACTTATCTGAACTTTGGGAGCTTACACAGCCAGACCTGGATATACACAAATACACTACAGCTGAGGGACCTTCACAATAGCACTAGAAATGTAGATGTACAAAAAAAATCCCAAACTAATTCCTTCCCTTCCCCAAGCAAACAAGTTAATCAAAAGCCAGCTAAAAAAAATACAACTACAAAAAAGGGGTGACTAACTTTGCTTTCATCAGAATATTTGATCTATTTTTCATCCATGGCTTTTCATATAAAATTCAGGAAGAATTTATTGATAACCATAATAACATAATTATGTTATTAATAATGTTGTTAATAATCATTAATAACATAATCACTGATGGATATAACAGACCAATACTGTGGTGTAGAAATTAGATGGTCTCTGTCCAGAGCTTTTCTAAGTTCTTAATCTTTCCTTAATTAATATATAGAAGTGCCTGCAAAAAGGATGATCATCTTGGCGAGTCTAGTTCAACAGTTCACAAATAATGGTTTCTCCCACTATACTGGGCTTTGAATAAACTGGAAATACTTTTGGAACACCTGATCAGTCTTCTTCATTCTATTTAACTGTATGCTGTTCTGTATCTCCCTGTAATTCTTTAAAAAAAAAAAAAAAAAAGACCACCAAGAAGGTCCTATAACACACTACTGAAGGAACCATACCAGTTGTTACAGACTTAAAACACTAAACCTGAAGACATGCAGGCTAATTATAAAATAAATGTCAATGAAAACACTACATGTTCACTAAACCAGACAAACTATTAATATGCCAACTGATGGTCACAATTAGCTATAGGCATAAGATTCTGCCAATATGAAAAACAAACTGGACACAACACAGAGGCAAAAATTAAAAGTACAAATACAAAACTGAAGTGATGAAAACAGTATAGAAAAATGAAGGTAATAGAGATGGGAATGGGAAACTACACATGCATACCATATTCAGAAAGCAATGAGCTCATTTTCATTATAGGTTTCAAATTTAGTTTCATGCTAAAGTAGCTTTCTGTAATTCCCTCCAGGTTTCAGGGGGGAAAAAACTACATGCTTGTAATTTAAAAAAAAAAAAAAAAGTAACCACAAAACCAGAAGAAATTTAGGTTCTTCAAGATAATGTATTCCAAAAAACCTTGCAGCTTTGGTCTGGTTTGGAGGGCTCAAACAGTAAAGCCAGCTATTAACCCTTAGCCTAAAATTAAAATAAGTGCTGCTTTTTTGATCTACATCCCTCATCAGCAACATTATAACCAGTTTCAATAATATTTAACTAATGGATTGAATGACATTTTGCTGTATACTTGCCCTATGAAGAATTTCTTGTTTCCCTTATCAGTTCAAAAAACACACACTAAAACCAAAGGTTTGTCTGAAACAAAAGTTAAATCTGAAGCTCAGATTTAAAAACACACACTTCCTCTATTCCACTAAAAAGGAATCAGGCTATAGGAAGAATAGGAGAATTGGCTAGTGCCAAATGAGCTTATAACAACTTAATTAAAAAAGTAAAATGTTTATTTTAATTATATGTTGATTAAAGTAAACTTCAATTTCTAGTAATTTCCCTCCTAACAGTTGGGAAGAAGCAGTGAAACATTTATCTATACACAAACCTTTAACAGTCATTCATTACAGAATTATTTACACCTTAGGTACACTAAAGACATGCATATAGCATTTTTAAAGAATTCTTTTCAGAGCTCTACTCCCTCATGCAGCATGGATACGTATTTACTCTGAAATGACTTGTCTATGCCAAAAGGACAAAGATTAGGAAGGTAGGAATTCAACAGTTGAATTTGGATATTCTACCCTCTATGGAACCACTGTAAACAGCAATGACAGATTAGCCCACTAGCTTTAAAAAAGTTTAACTCTTATTTGGAAATATAAAGATGTGACTTCATTTCTATTCGTTCCATTGCTACAACTTTTCCTGACAGGACTCTATAAAGCATAATGAGTTTTTAAAACATTCACATACTTACAGGTAATAAAAATCTACTTGTTAAGTAAGCTTTGTATATGTTACACCTTAGTAACTGTCCACTGAATAAATTCACAGTCATCCACATTTTTAAAAAATTCTTACAAAATAATGCTTTCATTAAAAACTTGACATCTACTATTTATTCAAACCCAAGAAATTGCCTTAATTTGCACATTTTTGCAAATAAGAAGCAGCTTAGCTTCTCATTAATAAAAGGTAGCCATCTTTATCTTCCTGTGAACCCAATAACATGTGCAGAAAGATAACCACTACCCAGGATATGACAGCAGCAGCTTATTACTATACAACTTGTATTTACTACCATTCAGTTGTGCGCTTGGGTCACAACAACTCCATGCAGTGCTATAGGCTTGGGGCAGAGTGGCTGGAAAGCTGCTTGGCAGAAAAGGACCTGGGGGGATGTTGGTTGACAACCAGCTGAACGTGAGCCAGCAGTGTGCCCAGGTGGCCAAGAAGACCAATACCATCCTAGCTTGTATCAGAAATAGCATGGTCACAGGACTAGGGAAGTGATTATTCCCCTGTACTGGGTACTGGTGGGGCCACACTTTGAATACTGTGTTCAGTTTTGGATCCCTCACTACAAGAAGGACATTGAGGGCTGCTGGCTCTGTTCCTCCAGATTGAGCTTGACCTCGAGGGACTGTCGCGCCTCAAGGAAGTCCTGGGGAAAAGGCAGCTCAGGGGAGACCTTATTGCTCTCCACAACTACCTGGAAGGAGGTTGTGGCAAGGTGGGCGTCTGCCTCTTCTCCCAGGCAACTAGCAATAGGACAAGGGGAAATGGCCTCAAGTTGTGCCAGGGGAAGTTCAGGCTGTATATTATGAAAAATATCAAACTTGAGAGTGGTTAACCATTGGAACAGGCTCCCCAGGAAAGTG
>NW_008669671.1:0-1044 GCF_000695815.1 Acanthisitta chloris
TTTTACAGCTTTTCTCGGCATCAAAAGCAGTGACTTCTGTGGGGAGGGGGAGAAACCCTGACTTTCCTTGGCAGTTTTGAATGAAACTTGCTGCTAATGGTCTTTAAAAGGGCAAAGAGGTCTGAGTGCCAACTGGAGCCGGGCCAGCTCCTCGGACCTGGAGCAGATCAGCCTCCTCCTCTGCTCCTGAGAGCCCTTTGCTGTCCCTGTAGTGACTCAGCAAGGAGCACAAAGAGCTGGAGTGCCTTGAGGCCAAGAGCGGGGGATCAACAGGGGAGGGGAGTTACAGCCCTGTGCCCCCCCAGGCCAGGCCTGCTCCTTCAGGGCTGGGAATATCTGTCGCCTCTGTCCCGACACCTCAAGCTGTGCTCCTGAAGCCTCCTTGCCTCTCCCACAGGTCACTGGGAAGATCCAGGACCAGGTGGGAGCCGGGAGCTGCCCATGCTGGAGTTTGCCCCCGCAGCCTGTTGAGCTGAGAGCACTGCCAAGGAGCGTTTCCAGAAGCTGGAGAGGCACAGCTCTGGTGTGAGGACACCTGGGACATCAGTGTGGTTTCTGCCCTCTTTCTTTGGTAGGTTGAGTCATATCAACCACATTGTCAGGCTGTGCCTCAGCAAGAAGTTCTGCACCATGGGCTGGGGAGAGGGACTCTGCATGCTCACTGCCTTGGGGGGATGCTGACCCAGCGGACCGGGAGGATCGCACGAGGACGGACATGTCACTGGCTGCGGAGCATGGAGCTCGCAGGGTCTCGGCATGGTTCACCATGGGTGGTGGCTCTGTGGAGTTGACAGGGCGGGGGGAGGCAGGGCCGAGGGGAGGATGAGCCCCAGTCAGTGGGGTGCAGAGCCTCAGGCCCTCTGAGTGGAAAAGCCCCAGTTTCGAGTGGGGGTGCAGAGCGCCAGGCCCGCGGAGGGAATAAGCCCCAGCCCTGGAGGGGTGCAGATGCTGCCAAGAAAATCTGGAAGAGAACTACTCACAGACTTGAATCTCTGAGTAGCAGATATTTGTTTATTCAGTGCCAGGCACAAGGGGGATCAATCC
>NW_008669671.1:1242-1886 GCF_000695815.1 Acanthisitta chloris
CATGCATATTCATTATTTCCAGGAATAGGTGGTCATTATTACAATTAGTTCTTGGAAATCATTATCATAATCTCCTCCTTTGTCTCCTCCCACTTGGCATTAGTCCCATGGTCTCTGGTGGTCCTCCGGGGGTCCTAGGAAGGCCAACAGTCTTTATCAGATCGATCTTTTCACCTTTGAGTTTGGCACATGCTCTTTGGTCTTGCTCTTCAGCTGCCAGGTCCTGAGTTCAGCTGCATCTAGTTGTCCTTCTTTGTAAATACATTGTATTCACGCTCCCTAAGCTAGAACAATGCACTAAGTTCTACCCTTTTCATGCTTAATAGACTAAAATAATGCCTTAATTGTCAACCTCTTACCTTCTGTTTATTTAGGTACTCTCTACTTGACTATCCCCTATCCTACTCTCAGCTTTAGTGATTCCCGTAATGACAGAGCCACAGACATGAGGGGGGAGGGAGCCCCAGGGCACACGGGGAGTGACTTTGGTGGTGGGACGGATCTGTCTATGGATGGATCTGTCTATGGACGGATCTGGTGGTGGGATGGATCTGTCTATGGACGGATCTGTCTATGGACGGATCTGTCTATGGACGGATCTGTCTATGGACGGACCCGGCGGGGGGGAAGGTCTTTGGGGGGAG
>NW_008669672.1:0-11934 GCF_000695815.1 Acanthisitta chloris
CCGAACCCCAGTCCCAATCCCGATCCCGGTCCTGGTTCCGATCCCTGTCCTGATCCCGATCCCGGTCCTGGTCCCGAACCCCAGTCCCAATCCCGATCCCAGTTCTGATCCCGGTCCCGACGCCGAGCGCTGCCGCGGGGGTTAGCAGCCTCCGGGGAGCTTTTCCTTGGAGTGAGGCTGGAAGGGGAGCGGCAATCCTGGACGTGAGAGGCAGAAAGGAAAGCCGGGAGGGGGGAAAAGCAGAGCCTTTGTCCCAAAGGGTTTTCCCCCTCCGTCTGTGGGCTGGAGCCCTCCCGACCCCCGGCGGTTCGGGCTTGCTCTCCCGAGCGCGGTGTGCTGGGGAATGCTCGGTGGGGCAGTCGGGCCATGGGACCCGCTCGGTCCCGCAGTGCCGTGCGAGGGATGTGAACTCTTCCCTGCTGTCGGGGCGGCGCAGCCTGTCTGCCCTGCTCACCTTTTGCCTAGCTGTCGGGCAGGTTCCTGCTTATACACGCGAGGATCTCTTTTAGCAGAGAATGATAAGGTCTGGTACACCTGGGGAAGGTGTACTGAGCAATAGGAGATTGAGATCCTGCAGAATGATAAGCTGAGAAGTGTGTCCTAAGTATGTTTCTGCACGACTGGAAAATTTGGGCTGTGCAGACTAATAAATATGTTTGCACAAGCAATCACCCACCTTTGCCTTATCATTCCAGCTGTTTCATAGGGTAAAATTACCTTTGGGCAATTTTGTTCCAAGCAATTACATGGGAAAACTTGTTTGGAAAATCCGATTATTCGACACTCATCGTGTTTGTGTGAACACGCAATCATCTGAGATATGCAGAGCTGAGCAGATATTTGATGTGGTGGTATGTGCTCCACTGGGGTTCTGCCCCTCATTCTGCAGGGACAGCCTTTGCTGTGGTGCAGAGAGCTGCTGAATCCATCCAGGAGGCAAACTGCAGAGCAGGAATTCGGTGTAGGTGAGGCTGGCAGGGAAATGGAATTGTCCTGTGCCAAAGGAAGCTACCACATGTATGCAGTGGGATGGAGGGGGAAAGGGGTACCAGAGAGGGGCCCGTTCACAGCCCCAGCTCAGAAAGAACGCACAAAACTTCACCTCTTCTGCTTAAATCCACAGGAGTTTTGCTTCTTTTAAACCCAGATTATTTATAAGGTTACTGTAAATTCGCTCTGTGGGACCCCTCCCTGTGGGACGTCCTGTAGTGTCTCTTGATAGTAGAGATTATATTTCTTTTTCCAAGAACAGGAGCAATTAATCCCAGGCTGTGCGCGTGCAGGTTCTCAGTAACAAGTAGAAACTGCACTTCACAAGCAGATTCCTGTGATCTCTGCAGGAATTCATTAGATTGGCATTCGATATCCACAAAAAGGTGTGTGGGGGGAAATCTGCTCTCAGATCTCAGCCCTGATATTTACCACCAGGCTATGGATAACTTTGACCTCATCCGAAATGCAAATTTGCATCTGGAAAGCGCGTGAGAGATCTTGGTGTTTGCAGTAAAACAAACACTTTCCATCGAAGCAGGCAGAGTGTGGCTGCATCCAACTGGAAAAAGCTGTTGTTGATTTTTGTGGGAGTTGTAACTTGCATTTTTTTTGTTGAAGAATTAAAGAAACTGTATGTGATCAGTACAAGATGGGCTCAGGAGCTGCCCTGGTTGGCAGTGGGAGCAAAGCTGTGGCCAAGAAGGCAGCACGTTGTAGGCAATCTGCGGTCACAGAAGATGTTTGTGCTGCGATTGCTCATAACATAGCATTTCCCTTGAGGTTGGCACTAGGGGTTAAAGGTTTTCAAGAGAAGTCTTTGTTTAAACATCTTTAAAGTTTCCAATAGGGGCCCCTTTGTTCGCTCTGGAGCAGTGTGCCTGCCTTGTTAAAAACTCAGCGCTCATAAAATGCCATTTGCAAATGCCTGATGAATAGGGCTGAAACATGCAGGGGAGATAAGTAGTGTTTGTATCTACACACACACATGGGAATTATAGACTAGCCCTACCATGAGTGAATAAATGGGACCTAGAAATAAACATGGCAAAGGGGAAAAAAATAATGAAGTGGTGCTTAAAAAGGGACTTAGAAAAAAGTCAGCTACTCCCCCAGCACCTCGGTCCCTTTCGTGCCAGGTGTCACACGCGTCTCCCACAGCCATGCCAGGAGGCTGGGTGGCTCCTGCCATTTGTCATTCCCTCTCAGTAATCGTGTTTTCTCCACTTTGGGCCCAAACAGTAGCAAATTGAGCACCTGGGGTCGGTTGGGAGCTCATGCAGCTGCCATAAGGGCTCCACTGAGCAGCCAGGCATAGGGGACCCCAGCTCAGTGCTGTGACCTGCTGTGGGCTGGCAAGCACTGCCCCTCTGCAGGTACTCACAGCACAGATGTACCTTTAGGTGTTGAGCAACATTTTTAGCATTTACAAGGCTTTGGTTCTCTCTCGTGTCCTGGCTAAATATAAAGAATTAAAACCCAGCTCTGCTAAAGCAGGAGAAGGTGTAAGTGTGTGCTTTGGAGACTTCAGAGACTGCTGCACAGCAATGGCAATGTTTCTACACAGGATGCTCCAGGCTGCTGTGCCTGATCCTGTCTGAAGCTTTTCTGGTTCTCAGATAGCGTGTTCTTTCTGGTTTTTTGGTTTTTTTTCACTGGAGGCTGGATCCATCTTACCCAGCAACTTTCTGCCTTTGCTTGTGTCTCTTTATCTGCAAACTTCTGATCCTCTCACCTTGCAAGCCCTTGGTTGCACACATGAATCCATCACTAGTCTGGTCCCTCTGGTGCCCATCCCAGGGCTCAGTGCTGTGGTCCCTTGCAGAGAGGTGGCAGTAACTTGTTTTTTCTCCAGACTTCAGCCATCCTGTCTCTGGGCTGTGTTGTCCTACTTTGCCAGTTGATTGTCAACCTGTAAGTTTGGGAGTCTTTGAGTGTAGTCTGTGGACCTGTAGGAGTCCATGGTCCACAGCAGGAACCAGTGGCAGCAGATCTGTTCACAGCAGAGGTAACTCAATGCAGGAAAGTCTGTGTCTGGGGTGGAAAATTAGGCAGGGTCTGCAAGCGGAAAAATCCCTGCCTTTGGGTATTCACAACTCCTACACCTGCAGCTGGAGTTACCTGCTCTTCAGCATGGGCAGAAGTGAGACTACAGCCCACATTCACTGGTGCAAGGTCTTCTCTGATGCATGTTTTCCCACTGTCAGAGGGACGTGGAAGTTGTGAAGTTAGGTGAAAGATGTTTCCTGTGCTACCTTTGAGGTTCTCCCTGTGAAAAGTATCTACACAAAGAATTCAACCAGCTTGCTTTTCTGTCTTGAGGTGGGACAAAAAGCCTTTGTGTGCCTTTCTACATCTGCCAAACTCTCCTCTCTTTCTGCTATTTCAATTAAACACATAGCAGGATGGGTAGGCTAAAGGGGAGAGGCACAAGAATATTCTGCTGGCGTGTTTTCTTATGCCAACACGTTGAGTCACATCTCCAGAGTGAGAAATATGATATAAAGATTTAGAGAAGGAGGTCAAGCAATGAATCTATGATTGTGGGGCTGGAATAGCAGGCGGTCTCTGTGGTTGTCTGTGCCATGTAAGCTTGCTGGAGGTCAGCTGGGGATAGTGGTCCCAGCAGATTTGGGAGACAGATGTCCTGCTAGTAACTATCAATCTCATTGCTTAGCCATACCAGCTCTGGTGCTCAGGAACTCAGCTGACAAACTGCACCAGCCCAGGAGCTGCTCTGGGTCATTTCTCTTTCCTTTGTGGTTGAACATGCATATTTCTGTGGAAAAAAATGCTCTCTAACACCTTCCTCCCAGAATAAGAACTTGGGCAGTGGATTGCTGCCTCAGCTTCTGGATGGCCCAGACATCCTTCCCTCCAGTGCTTGAGGTCCCTTGGCCCAGCTCAGCTGTCCTCCAGGGCGTGTTTGCAGAAGAGCATTTGCTTTATAAAGAAAATCAGTAAGGTTGGTATTTCCCCTGTTGATCATTCTTCTAAGATCCCTCCAGTTTTGCTTAAAATAAAAGTTAGGAGCAGGGCTGAGTTTGCCTCTTGTGCAGCTCAGGGGACAAGTACAGCCTTAAAGGTCTGGAGTGGAACAGAGAGGAACAGAGAAATGTCACCAGAATTCCTGAAAAGGGAGCTATCTCTGACAAGATCAGGTGAACAAGGGAAATTGGCACACCATGTTTTCCTCTTGGGTAGATCTGTAACATGTTTAATTTGCAAGTGAATGTGGTATTTATTCCTACCAGCTATTGTCAAAGCAGCCCAGGTACAGCACGTAACTGTGCAGAGACTGCCTGGGCAAGAGCCTTTCATGCCAGCTGAGTCGCAGAGCACTGGGAGAAAGATCTCCATCTGCTGTTGTGGAGAACATCTGAAAGGAGATGCTCTGCCCATTGCTACACTCAGCATTTCCCTCCCATGGGGACTTCAAATGTCATCTTGTAGTACAAACCTGTTATGGCTTGTATAAGCCCATGAGCTGTGAGACAAAGAAATCTGTCACTCTGCCTGCACATGGATCTGGACAAGAAACCCATCCTCCTCCTGCCCTCCCTGTGAATATGCAGGAGTGGGCCCCATAATATGGGGAATTGGCTTTTGAGGGGAGCAAGGGGAATGAAAGAGAAGTCCTTTCTGCATCCAGCAAGGTTTTCCTGTTACAGCACTCCTGCTGATTTGCTCTTGTTGGGTTTGGAGCCTTGATGTGCTGTTTGAGAAATACAGCCTTGTTTTTCAAGCAATGTGTCCTTCCAGGTGGCACTTGGCCCAGTAAAGCTGCCACAGTGTTGTAACTGGAGAGTACTGTGATGTCCTGGAAAGAGTCAGCTCTGGATCTCCCACGTGTGTTTGGGAAGAACCAAGAACACATCAGTCCTTAAAAAGAGGGAAAAAAACCCCAATTAGGCTGGAAATCCATACCATTCCTCTGGACTCAATGTGCTTGTGCTTCCTGACTCTTCCTTGCTCCAAAAACTGTCACTGCTGTCCTCTCTGGTGGGATTTGCCACTTGTCACACAGCTGTTGTGGGGGATGAGCATTGAGATTCTTTTGGTGCTGTGATGGAGTGCAAGGTCAACACTGCCTGTCAGATGGTCTTGATGGTGAATTCAGTGCTTGTAGGCAGAGGAGGCACTACTGAGAGCTGGGCACCTGCAGACAGAAAGCACCTTGAGGCTGGGGATTGTGTTAGGAGGGTTTCTACCCTTGGGCAACCCTCCAGGAAAGGGAGGTTCCAGCTCCAGGGCTGCTTGAAGGTCTTGCAAATATATGGACAATGTGCCAGCTGTCCATTGAGGTTTCCACAGCAAATTCTGGCATCAAGAGGTGCCTCAATGCTGATATAAGTTGTCTGCATCTCTCCAGGTAGCTCTGGTTGCTTCAATGTCCCCTGTGCCTGGGGCAAGACATGCTTTGGTTTTCCTCATTTGGTCCCACATGCAGTTTTTGGACCGTGTTTTAGCCATAGACCTGAAGGATGATGACTTTCTGTCCTGCTTAGGACATGGCAATTTTATTCCCTATCCTCTAGCCTGAAGATGCTCTTGCTGTCTTTCTGCTGTTGTCTTGGCAGGACTCTGGTGTCCTAAGCACAAGGACTCTGAGTCAGGGCTCCTGAGCATATTTTCTTGGTATTTTTTCTTACACTTTCATCAAATAACACTGATATGGGGGTCAAATTACAGTCTTCCAAAACTGCCTGGTTGGGTCTCCACAGAGAAAAGCCATGCAGAACAAACCAAGGTGAATGAAGAAGCAAGTGAGGCAGGTGAATTTTGGCAACATCATGTCTAGGGCTGTTCTGCCATCAGCCAATGCTTCCAGTGCAGAAATATGTTCTGTTAGCTGATACCACGTGTGGCATCAGTATGTGCACCCCTGCCATGCATGCCCAGACACTCTGTGTGTGCCTCCTCCTGTGTATGGCCATGCTGCATGGGACAACCCTCCAGCTTGGCTCATGCTGGGGAACAGTGTGCTCAGCCAGAGGCTGTTCCCCACTCCCTGCAATGCCTTGCTTTTCACGGGGTCTGGAGCCAGGGCAGAGATGCAGGTGGCTGGAGGCTTGTGATTTTTGCCATAAACGGAAATCTCAGCAAGAGGCTGATGTGCCCAGATGCATGAAGTCTTGCATGTGGTTGTTCCTGAGAGTTGGCTCATGACTCCATAGCTGTGGTCTGCAAGCTGCTTTCCTCCTTGTGACACTATGGTCAGGGCTCTTCCTGGGCTGTGAATGCACTGCCACCTCCTGAGCCTTTCACCCCTCCTTTCTCCATCTGCTTCATCCCCTCTACAATTCCGTTCAGAAAGCCCCCACCCCATAACAGCAAGGAGACTAGGGAGCTGGCAGCATCCCTCATCCTACTCCCTGCCATGCCCTGTCCTTTGGGCTTCCTAAGGAAGGATGTGTCCAGGTCCAACCTGTGACCATCTGGATGAACCAGAAGGGGACTATTCAGAGCATTTCTGTTAACCTGTAGCCAGGAGATTGCTGCCAAGGAGGCCAAGCTGAAATCTGAAGCGGCTGTTTTTCCTGAGACTCAGCACTTGGCAGGGAGCGCAGACGGACAAGTGGTGGAGCAGGGAGGGATGCAAGTGCCCTGGGGAGCAGCACTGCCAGGGGAGGTGCCCAGGGAAGGCGTGCTGGCTTACCTGTTTGTCTCTGGGGATCCATCTCCATGTGCTCCTTGGTTAGGGGCAGTGGAGGAGGAGGGTCAAGAGGAGGTCGGGGTCATTGCTGACCTTCTGTCCTTACTTCTGGCTCTTTCCTTGGTCACCTTCTTTGCACCATGTACTGAACATCTTCAGGAGTGTCGAACAATGACTAGTTTTCCCCTTGTGTTGTTCAGAAACGTAAGGTGATGGTCCAAGTGTTCCTCTCAGCTCAGCTGCCACAGAGTTCAGCCGAGCCAGCCCAGCCGGCAGTACTCACCCTGTCTGAACCTTTTTTCCTTTATAGCTCAGTTGTTATCTCAAGGTCGCAGCCGGCACCGTGTTTGCCTTGCCTCGCAGCACCTGCCTGCCAGCCGGTCACTTCCCACCCATCTCCCTCCCACCCCTGCACGGTGGCAAGGGGCTCAGCGTGGGGGGGATGGTGTGGGAGCTGTCAGGGTGCAGGGAGCCCTTCCATGGGGATGCAAGTCAGCCCCGGTCCCACAAGCCTCAGGAGAGTAAGGACAGTGAGTAGCAGGGAAGCTGCCCAGTGTGGGGTGGTGGGAGAGATACTGGGGGGCATCTGTCCCTCATCTTTGCTTCCCTGTCCCCATCAGCCTTGCTGCTGGCACAGGGCTGGGCATTATATTGAGTCAGGGACTGGGACACTATCCCAGCCTGGTCTCTGCTGCCAGGGCTGGTGCTGGATGTATGGCTGAGCTACCATGCCCTGCCCTGTCCAGGCAGCATCAGCTCTTCCAGCCATGGGGAGTGCCAAGACTTCATCCAAAGCTGAGATGCTGTTAAAAATAGATCAGTCGTGAACTGGTTTTCTCCTTCTTGGTTCCTGGCCCGACAGCTCATTCCTCTCTCTGGGCTGGCTTTGAAGCTCTCTGGATGCTGTGAGACACAGGCTCCATACCAACCTGCTGCTGCAGGGAAATGTGGAGAGAGGAGAGCTGCAGAAATATTATAGGTGACATATCTGTCCCAAAAATATTTAGTGATTAGTATTTTCTCACCAAAAAAGAGCATCACTGGAAAAAGAATCTGATAAAGAAATGGGGGAATGATATGGGATTGCTTGAGGAGATGTTTACTTTTCTGCTTGTACATGGTGCTCTTGTGAGGGGGTACAGGCACCTGAGTGCTCCTGGCCACAAAGCAATGTTCACCTTGGCCCCATGGCTTCCTAGAAAATGCCTGCCAGGCTGCATCCCACCCCATCTCCACAACCTGGAGCAAGCCCACCAGCCCCTCTGCTGCAGGACTGCAGGAGCTCCCAAAGCTGCTGCAAAGCCGCTGTGTCCTGCACTGGTGGGCTGCTCACCTCCAGGGAAAGGCTGTGTCTCTCACTTTGAGACTGGTATTCTGCATCCCAGTTTCCTCTTGTAGCCCTTTTCTGTCCTGTTTCTTCAGTATAGTTTTTCAGGTGTGAACGCTGAGTCTGGAGACAGTTTTAAGATGCAGCTGTGAAACCTATTATCAGTGTCCCTGCTATCAAAGACGTGGTGTTCAGGGCTGCACGTAACCACTGAGCAATTAAACAGCAACCCTGGTGATGAATTACAACTGAGTCCTCCTGGGGCTAAATAAATATCGGCTGATAACTGCTGATAAAATGGATTTCTGTGTGCTTTTTTTTTAAAAAAAAAGCACCCTTCCAGTATCTGTGCCTAATCCAGGCACTGCAGCTCTCCTGGGGAAAGCTGCATTGTCTGTGGCATTTCCATCCCCAGCACCTTGGGTTTCCAACCAGAGCTGGAATAAAAATAAGTGAAATAAAACCACGTCCCTGCAGGAGCCAGGCAAGGCAGGGAAAGGCATGGCAGGCAACACAGAGTTGTGCAGGGAAGGTGAGAAGTGACAAGCTGAGGTTTCGGGTAACCAGTTTAAATATCTTTTTCCCCAATGATCCCACCTTAAAGGCATGAGGTGCAGAGCATCCCTTGCAAAAGCCATCAGGACAGGGAGAGCTGCAGAGCACTGGTGACAGTGGTGGGGACCCCGAGGTGATGTGGAGGAGGAGAGCAGCAGGTTGGCAGTGCTTCACCCACCACCTGCCCGGGGAACCAGGTGCCCATCTGCACAGGCATCCTTACACCCTCTGCCCACAGAGGCTTCTGCTCTCCAAAGGGAATTTGGAAATGAACAGAAACTAAATTTATGGAACTTTTTTTAAAAATGATATTTGTCAGTGACTCTGAGCAGGTTTTGTCTGTGCTGGTGTTTCATCTGGGGTCTTTTCCCATGTGGAGGAAGTGCCAGGAGGGCTGATGCTCTGCATCCCTGGGTGAAGCTTTCCCACTCCACTGGCTGCAGAGCCACACAGGGAAAAAGCATTTGGCTGAACATCCCATCTGCCTGGTTTGCAAGTGAAAATAAGGCTTGTCCAATGGCCAGCTCCACCCAGAGCAGAAAATCAGACTCTTTGGCAGAGTGTTGCTACTGTAATGAAAATTGAGCTGTGCTGAGACTGCCAGTCCTCGAATGGGAAAGATCCCATGTGGGTTCAGAGAGGTTTGGGGTTGAATCTATAAAAGCTGCTGCTGCTTAGGATTTTTGGGACTGCCTGGGGAAACTCAGCACAGGTGAATGTTGCCCTGTGGCTTGGGCCCATCCTCATCACTGATGGCACATTATCCTCTCCTTGCAGCACATCCTTCCAGCCCTGGAATTGTGTGGTCTTGCAGAACCGTGATGAAGCTCCTGCCCATTGCCCCTCTCCTCCTGCTTCTCCTGACAATGCTGGAAGCCAGACCAAAACCTGCAGGTGAGCCCCAGCCGGTGGGGAGTGCCTCGAGGGGAGAGGGGTTCAGGCATCAGGGCAGTGGAGCCATCTGAGGACAGTTTGCTGCATAAGATGGGGGGATGTGAGGTATCCCCAGGAGGATGGAAGATCCCCTCCAGGCATGGGGCCTGAACTTCCCAGTGCTGTCTAGTGGAGTGAACACTTGCTCTGGGCATGTCCCCAGCTTTGACACAGCCCAGCTCAGGGCTGTCACCCTCCTGCCCATGGGCTGTGACCTCAGCAGGAGGCACAGACATGAGGGGGAATCTCCTTCTTGCACAGGTCTCCAGATGTGGGGGACAAAGTAAACCCAGGGGTACCAGCTTCTCTCCTCCCAGGGCAGAGGGATCTAAGTAAATTCCAGTTTAAAAACAATGAAAGTAGCAAGTGAAGAAAGGAGCAAGTTTGTCTCAGAGACCTTCAGAGCAGTTGAGGTGACAGACCAGATCTGGGCATCATCCCAAGGGAACTCAAAGTGTTTGCTTACCATTAGGGCCAAATTCTCCCAGGCTTGGGTACACAGAAGCCAAGAAAAATATGCTCATTGGCATTTCACTTGCTAAACACTCTCCCAGTTTGCACTGGAAGTAGAATCCTTATGTCTAAGAGCAGCTCTTTGGCTCAATCCCCACCATGTGCGTGTGTGCCCTTAGCTTTGCTTTTCACTTGTGTCATTTTCTGCCCTTGAAAAAACACAACCACAACAACCCACTGCCAGGGCATGTCTCCACAGCCTGTCAGCCCTGCTTCCACTCTTCCAGCACTCTCCAGGGGATTATTGGGCTGTGGAAAGGTGCTGGTCTGGGGGGACTACCCAGACCTGCCCTCTCCATTCCTCACTAAGCACCCGGCAGGAATCTCTCTGCTCCCTGCAGACAGCCCCAAGACTGAACCATCTCTTTGCCCCCTTGCAGCCCTGAAGTGCAGGACAGGTCCCCTGGACATCGTGTTTGTGATCGACAGCTCCCGCAGCGTGCGCCCCTATGAGTTCGAGACCATGCGGCGGTTCATGATCGACATCATCGGCAACCTGGACGTGGGCCCCAATGCCACGCGGGTAGGAGTGATCCAGTACTCCAGCCAGGTGCAGAACATCTTCTCCCTCAAGACCTTCTTCACCCGTGCAGACATGGAGAAGGCCATCAACAGCATCATCCCACTGGCCCAGGGCACCATGACGGGCCTGGCCATCCAGTACGCCATGAACGTGGCCTTCACCGCGCAGGAGGGCGCGCGCCCTCTGCACAAGAAGATCCCACGCATTGCCATCATTGTGACTGATGGACGACCCCAGGACCGTGTGACCGAGGTGGCCACCCAGGCCCGGAACGCTGGCATTGAGATCTATGCCGTGGGCATCCAGCGGGCAGACATGAACTCGCTGCGGGCCATGGCCTCACCGCCACTGGAGGAGCACGTCTTCCTGGTGGAGTCCTTTGAGCTCATCCACCAGTTTGGGAAGCAGTTCCAGGACAAGCTTTGCGGTGGGTGAGAGCCGCTGCTGCGGAGTGGCAAGGGTGGCCCTGTTTGCTTCTCGTCTGGGCTATAAGATGACCTTCAGAGGGGTGTTTTGGGTGGCTGCCCATGCTAGGAGCAGTGTGGATGGTGAAGCAATCTCCTCAGTGAGGTGCTGGGACAGAGCATGGCACACTGTTGGTGTCTGTGCACTGGAAATCAATGGGTGAGCACTGGGGCTGGCAGGGCTGGGGCTGTGTGGGTCGTCCCAGTGGCTTCTGCTGCAGGGACAGGGCATGTGCCAGAGCCAGGGTCTCTGTGTGCCCAACATGCCTGTGGGCCCCTCTGATGCCCGTTCTGTCTTGCAGGGGTGGACATGTGCATGGAGCGGGAGCATGGCTGCCAGCACAGCTGTGTCAGCATCCCTGGCTCCTTCTACTGCGAGTGCAACCCAGGCTACAGGCTCAACGTGGACGGAAAGACCTGTTCCTGTAAAAACCCTTTTTATTATCTGAACTCTCATAGGGAGCTTGTAGTTATGGGTCACATGGAGGGAAGCTGGAACCAGCAGAAGACCCAGTAAGGCCAGCAGCAGCCTGGGTACTCTGCTCACTGGGCCTGCTGCCTCCCAGGCCTGTAATGACTGCAGACATTTGGCATTACTAAATCCTGGCCACCCATCTAGGATGGGACACTTGGGGCTCATATGGGCATGGTTGGCTGGCTGTCACCTGAGGGAGTCTGGGCAGTGGGTACCAGAGGATGCATGTGCCAGCACTAAAGTGTGCAGTGTTTTGACCTTGTATTTTAATGCAAAGCTGTGTTAGTTGGTCTGGCCACCACACCAGGACTTTTCTTTCTTGTCTCACGGTGCTGGGAGCTGCTTCAAAGCCCTGGAGCAGTCCCTGCTCTGCTGCCCTGTGGAGGCTGGGGCAGGAGGGTGACGGGTGTCCTGTTCCCCTGCAGCCGTCGATGCGTGTGCCGACGGGAGACACGGCTGTCAGCACCAGTGCGTCAGCGTTCGGGGGGCGTTCTCCTG
>NW_008669672.1:11950-16063 GCF_000695815.1 Acanthisitta chloris
GAACAAGAGGAGCTGCATTAGTAAGTGACTGTCTCCTGCCCTGCTCCTTCTTCCTTTGCTTCTCATTCTCCCTCTCCTTAGTTTGTCTTTCCCTTTCTGCCATTGCTCTCCTTCTCGCACCAGTGATTGATTACTGCAGCTTCGGAAACCACAGCTGCCAGCACGAGTGTGTGAGCATCCCCAACGGGCACTACTGCCGCTGCCGCAGTGGGTTCACTCTCCAGCCCGACAGCAGGTCCTGCAAAGGTAGGTCCTGGCGTGCCACGTGGCACAGGCTGAGTGCATGGCAGATGCCTTTATGTCCTGCCCGGTCCCTAGAGGAAGGGCTGTTCCCAGATCACCCTGTCTGCATGGAGATAATCCCATGCCCTTGGCTTGTCTTCCAGCCACTGACCTCTGCAATGGGGTGGATCACGGCTGTGAGTTCAAGTGTGAGAGCACAGAGGGCTCCTACCGCTGCGTGTGCCCCGAGGGCCAGCAGCTCCAGGCTGACGGCAAGGCATGCAGCAGTGAGTACTGGGACACAGCTCTTGGCATTCTTCTCATCTGGACTCTGTGCTCCTGGCGAGGGCTCACCTGAAACTGGGCTGGGAGGCTCTCAGTGAGACTTTGAGTGAGGCTGGAAGAGGATGCAGAGCTGGCTGTGTTTAGTGGAGTACTCTGGCTGCTGCGGGGATGGATGTTTGTGTCCTCAGAGACATGGCTCAGAAAGTGCAACAGGAGCTTTGAGGAAAGGTTCAGGAAAAGGGAGACCTAGGAAAGACTTTCATGGGGTGTTGGGGTCTCAGTGGAGGTTTTGGAGCTGAGTCCTCTGGGTATGCTTTGCCCCACTTCGTGGCCTTACCCTGGCTGCAGTTCCAGAGGGTCCCCACAGTGTCCTGAAGCCCAGCAGATCTGCCCCAGCCCTGGGCATCTTCACTGACAGTGCCCACGGCTAGGCTTGTCCCCTCTTACTTCCCCCCTGTGCTGCAGAGTGTGGAGCTGGGCACGTCGACCTGGTGATGGTGATTGATGGCTCCAAGAGTGTCCGGCCCCAAAACTTTGAGCTGGTGAAGCAGTTTGTGAACCGCATCGTGGACCTTCTGGAGGTGTCCCCCCATGGCACACGAGTGGGACTGGTGCAGTACTCCAGCCGTGTCCGCACAGAGTTCCCTCTCAACAAGTATCACAGCGCGGATGAGATCAAGAAAGCGGTGATGGAGGTGGAGTACATGGAGAAAGGCACCATGACAGGCCTTGCCCTCAAGCACATGGTGGAACACAGCTTCTCTGAGCTGGAAGGTGCCAGGCCTCTCTCCCACAACATCCCCAGAATTGGGCTGGTCTTCACAGATGGACGCTCCCAGGACGACATCTCCGAATGGGCCAGGAGAGCTAAGGAGTCAGGTGCAGGGGGCTGGGGAACCAGCAGTGCTTTGGGCATCTCAGGGTGGTTCCTCAGGGTGTCTGTCTCATGGGGAGGCTGCAGCATCCAGCCTTGGAGGGCTGCATTCCCTGGGTCTGTACGAGCAGATCCGCTCTGCTGTGGTCACGGGGTGCTCTAAGTAGCATCCTTTACACAGCAGCCTGCCCTGCAGCAGTGCTGCCGTGCTCCTGCCCGTGCTTCCCAAGTTCCTGCTGTGTATTTGGGAAGCCCAGGGAAATCCTGCATCCTTGGCTTTACTCCCTCTGGGCTTGGGGCTGCTTGGTGCAGGGTGGCCAGGACAGTGCTCAGGATCCATCCTTGCCACATAGGGATTGTCATGTTTGCTGTGGGTGTCGGAAAGGCCGTGGAGGAGGAGCTGAGAGCAATCGCCTCTGAACCGGTGGAGCAGCACTTCTCCTACTCAGCAGACTTCACCACCATGACCCACCTTGTGGAGAACTTCTCTCTGAACATCTGCCCAGGTGAGTGCTCCTGGCCACACTGGGGGACTCAGTCCCAAGCCAGGGGCAGCCCTCCTGACCCCACGGAGCCAGTGAGGTGGTTTGTGTGTCTGTCACCCTGTGTCAAGTATCCCAAGGCTGGGCTGGGCTGGTGTGAGCCTAGGCAGTCTCTGGATCTCACCAGGCTGTTGTGGCTATAGAGGTGGGTCTCAAGGAGGGATTTGGAAAAGGTGGAGCTGGGGGGAGTGATTAAAAAAGGGAGGGCTCAATACAAAAGTATGAATGTAAGCAGCCACTCCTGTTCTTCTGCATGGGCAGAAGTTGGAAGGGCACCCTGCCTGCAAAGATGACCTATCTCTTTGTTCAGACCCATGCTGCTGCTGCTGGGTGCAGGAGGACCACAATGGGTTACTGTGAGGGTGTCCCTGCCCTGGGGCAGGCTGTGGCTCCCCAGTGGTGTTGAGATCCCCACAGGACTGCAGATGTGGGATCAGCATGCCCCCTGCCACCCCAGCTTGAAGACAAAGTGAAGCTCAGCACTGTCTGTGCTTGGCACACACTGACCACATGTGGCAGCTCTGCAGGATGCCTGGCAGGATGCCTGGCGGCGATCTTGCTGGGCTAGCAGGGATGCAGAAAAGCTTTCTGCTCTGCAAAAAGCAGAGGGGCTGAAAAAAGAGGGCAAAATGGAGGGGAGAGCCCTGAGGGTCAGGGCCAGGCCAGGTGGGTGGCAGTAGGGGCAAGGGACTTGTGTGGGAGCAAGGGAGAGCTGGGCACCGTGGGGTCATGGCTCTGACTGCTGCCAAACTCTCGTGATCACAGAGGAAGGCAAAGGGGAGACAGAGATCCGCAGCCCATGCGAGTGTGAGGCACTGGTGCAGTTCCAGACAAACACTGTGGGCGTCCTGCAGAGCCTGACAGAGAAAAATATCCTTTGAGGAGATGCCTGGGTTTGCTGGGGTGCAGGGCAGCTGGGGACAGACCACACATGGGGATGGAAGGGGTGGATAAGTGGGTGTGGGGAAAATTTTAAGCTCCTTCAAGGGGGAAAAGCCCTTTCCCCGCTGGACCATCCAGCTCATGCTGTTTCCTTAGCACGTTCACTTGCTCAGATGACAGCCAGACTCGAAGACTTGGAAAAGCAGATTGCCAACAAGAAGTGATCCTGGCAGAGGGCTGCAGCGCTCGGATGGGGCACAGGGATGTACAGTAGCTATGTGGCATTGTTATTGCTAGGTTATCATAAAGCATCAGTGTTTGTTGTCATATCGCAAAATCCCCAGGGGGATGTGGATTGTATTTAAAAAAGCAAAAATTCCTAAAAACACCCAAAAAAGAACTTGAGCAGAACCCCTGCTGTGAAGCCAAGGGGTTCAGCCATCATTGCTGCCTCGTTCCTCCCAACTGGCAGGTCTGGGATGAGGGGGATGACTGTGCGGCCAGGCTAGTTTTTGGACAGAAAATGCGACACTTGGCCTTTCCCCAGAGCAACTGGGATGACCCAGCTCCTGCACAGCCCCCCTGGCCCCCAGCAAGCTGCTTTGCAAGAGAAAAAACCTACAGTTGGTGGCACCCTGAGAGCTTCTGTTGTCTCAGCACCTACTGCCAAGTGGTGGGGTGAGGAGAGCCAGGCAGCACAGGCAGTGCAGGGGATTCATGCTGCCCATCCAACTCCCAGCGTGGTGCCCAGGTAGGCTCCCATGGGAAAGTGGGCAGCAGGAGTTGTCAGGTCCCTTGCCCTGGTTTGGCAGAATTGATTGGGAATCGGTATTACCTTGTTTGATTTTATAACCACATAGCAAAATTATTCTTTCTATCAATAACTATGTGTGTGTGTGTGTATATATATGTATATTTAATTTTGAAAGCAGGGCAGTGCTATTTTTAAATTTTTCTTTTATATAAAAGAATTTCTATCCTGACAATAAACACCCTGGAGATTTGTATGACATGTCCCTCTCCTTTTGGGGGGGCAGCAGGGTCACAGAGGTATCTCTGTGGCTGGACAGAGCCTGTGGCTTTTGCTAAGGTCTCCTGTCCTCAGGCTCCAGAGAGCCCTTGGGAAAATCTTTACTCTCTGGGTACACCAGGATGCTGCAGGCCCAGCCTCAGCTGCAGGGAGCCAGCGTGGCACAGACCCTGTGTCACCATCCCCAGGGTTTGATTTGGAGCCTGTGCTTGTTGGAGCACAGGGAACTCTGAGCTGGGCTGGGCATGGACCACGGCCTGGCCGAGGTGCCCCATGCA
>NW_008669673.1:0-35190 GCF_000695815.1 Acanthisitta chloris
GAAACAGCATCTGCTCAAGCAATTTCTTTTATTTTCCAGTATTTCTGCCTTTTAATAAAAAAATCCCCGTGCAAACATTCATCCTGACCATTGCATTTGAGTTTTAAAATAAAAACTTTCCTGAGCCAGATGTGTATATACAAATACTAAGTAAGCTAAAGAATCATAGAATCCTCAAGGTTGGAGGAGACCTCTAAGATCATCCAGTCGCACCATTAATCTGTTGCTGCTATAAACCCTAAACCATATCCTTCACTGTCAGATCCAAATATCTCTTTAACACGTCCAGGGTTGATGACTCCACCACCTCTCTCGGCAACCTATTCCTGTGCCTGACCATCCTAACAGGGTAAACATTTTTCCTAACATCTCATCTGACTCCCCTTGCTCAACTCAAGGCCATTCCCTCTAGTCCTCTCCCTGCAGCCAGGGCAGGACAGACATCCCCCACCTCTCTACAACCCCTGTCAGATAGTTGCAGAGCCATGAGGTCACTCCTGAGCCTCTTCTCAAGGCTAAACAAACTCAGCTCCCTCAGCCTTATCTCAAAGGACATGTGTTTTAGACCTTTTCTGCCCTCATTGCCCTTTACTGGACTCGCTCCAGTGCCTCAATGTCCTTTCTAGAGTGAGGGGCCCAGAACTGTACATAGCCCTAAGGTGTGACCTCCCCAGTGCCCAGTCCAGGGGGATGATCACTGTCCTAGTTCTGCTGCCACACTCTTCTTGCTGCAGGCCAAGATGACCTTGGCCTTCTTGGCCACCTGTGCACACTGTTGTCTCACACTGATCTGCTGTCACCAGCACTCCCTAGTCCCTCTCTAACAACATTCAAGCCACTCTTCACCCATTCTTTGAAAGCTTTGCATTACCCTCAGACTCATTTTCAGATATTTTTCTGTGTTTCTTAGAGGACATCTAGAATAAAATTGGACACTGTGATTCTTAAAGCCCTCTTCTCCAGTGTTTATGTGACCCTAAAATGCTAAATTTGTTTAGTAAGGAGCAAATAGTATTGTTGCTTTTCACTGTGGAGACTGTCCACATGCATTTTGCATTGCACATTAATTGCAGTGCTAATTACTGCCGTATTTCTTTACAATTCTAACCGCAGTTTTGCTCGCTTGGTTTCTGGTTCCTAAGAGTTCTCTCAAACTGTGTAAAATTCTGTTGCAAAATTCAAGGATGTTCAAGTCATCTACAAAATTAGTGTGATTATCTCTTGCTTTCATTATACTGTGACAGAGCTGTGCTAAAAAACCTGTGGAACTTAGAAATTGTATGGTGGCTGTTTATCAAGTCTGCTTTTTAAAAAAGGAAAAATACTGAATCACAAAATCAGTTAGGTTGGAAGGGACCACAAGGGGCCATCTGGTCCAGCCTCCCTAGTCCAGCAGGGCCACCCTAGAGCACATGGCTCAGGATTGTGTCCAGTCTGTTCTTGAACACCTCCAGTGAGGGAGAATCCACAACCTCTCTGGGCAATCTGTTCAGTGCTCAGTGACTACACAGGAAAAGTTCTTTCTCGTATTCAGGTGGAACTTCCTGTGCATCAGTTTTTGCTCATTACCTCTTGTTTTATTGGTTTCCACAAGTGAGCAGAGTCTGATCCATCATTTTGGCACCTTCTGTTCATGTACTTGAATACCTTAATGAGGTCCCTCTCGGTCGTCTCTTCTCAAGGCTGAACAGGCCCAACTTCCTCAGCCTTTCCTCATCACTGATGTGCTCCAGTCCCTTCAGCATCTTCATTGTCCTCCACTAGACCTGCTCCATGTCCCTCTTGTCCTGAGGAGCCCAGAACTGGACACAGTACTCCAGGTGTGGCCTCAGGGGGGCTGAGTAGAGAGGCAGGATCACCTCCCTGACCTGCTGACAATGCCCTTCTTAATGCTCCTTTGCTTGTTTCATTGCAGTGCCCAGAGTGATGCTGCATTCTGATCCTTCCTTTACATATGGGGGGGAGTGTGAAGCTTTTAAGAATGATGTTTTGCAAATTGTTGAGAAGCAATAAATAAATACAATTATTATTGCTGGGTCTCCTATGCAGTCATTGTTATGTTCAAGGCAATGGATATGGAAGAAGTTGAGGACGTGTTTCCTGAAGCAATTTATTCCTGCATAAAGTTTATTGAATTTTTGCTCAAGGAACTTTGAACCTCATATGTGCCACTATTTTGATTTCTTTTTGATTTGCATGCTCTGGTGCAAATCCAGGAGTGTTTCTGCTAAGTTGACATAGATACAATCATTAACCTAAGTAAAAGAAGAGTAGGAGGTCGAATGCTGCGCGGGGAAGATGTTTTGGCTGTCTTGGGAGCCAGTAAGTCCATTCTCTAGCTCTGAAAGACAAGCATCACAGTAAAGGTAGTTAGAGAATCCAGAGTGTTCTAGAGGATGTCAGAGGAGAGCCACTGGTGACAGTGGCACTGGCTGTTCTCAAGTGCTCCTAGTCATAGCCAACCTGCTTCACCTTTGCTTCTGTCGTTTCACTGTCACCGTGATGTGGATGAATTATTGTCAAATTCACAATTGCATTTAAGTCTGTAAGAATAATTTTGTATGTAATTTAACAGCATTCAGCAAACCAAGTGTTTATGTAACTTAACCAACCTATACCTTGCAAAAGGGGAGGGAGTGCTTAATTTTTGTCTACTCCTGACACCTCGAGAGGAAGATTGTGGCTTACTATCTTTAGTATTAACTAACTATTAACTAAGTATTAAACACTTGCCATGGATAAATACCTGAAAATAAGTGGCAAGAAAGGAGGGGCAGAGGCTGAAGGGGCAAAATGATGTAGGAGATTTTACTTCTCAAATGAGGCAAAACCTTTGTATTTTTACACACTCTTGAACCAAAAGCCTTTCAGTGGGTGGAGGCCATGGCAGCTGCAGTTCTCAGTCACAGTTCAAAACCAGGAAAGAAAATATAAGCGAAGTCACATTTCTGACGTCTCGGTTTTCCTTTAATTGATCTAAGCACTAAGCAGAGTCAGAAAATATACAGGAAATAAATGAATGTATCTTCCTGTTTCTATCATGGCTGTTTTCTGCTCCTGCTGGGCTGAGTCAGCTGAAGGCTCTGTGCAGAGATGCTGGAGGAGTCAGTGAGCAAAGCCTTGAAGATCAACAGGAAAGTCTTTCCTTCACCTCTCTTTGTCCTAGCTTAGATTTGTATCTTACTCTACGGATTGAAAAAAAATAATCCACTAAATACACACAGAGCTTAAAACCCAGTTCTGCTTCTAGTTATTGAAGATCTGATTATTAGGCAGTATCTTTCTAAGCTGCTTCAACTATATGTAATTGTGTGTGTCTTAGCATCTAAAAGTGTGCTGCTTTTCCAGAGGTTCTGATGGTTAGGAAAATAACTTTAAGGCAAAATCAGAGCAAATTTTCTGAGGTTTACTGTGAAATTTAACTGCAAACTAATATTTTATATTTTAAAAGCAGGATTCATTCTTGTTGGTTTTGTTACATTTATGTGTTTATTACAGTGATCTTAGCCTTTTACCTAGTTGACCTGAACATTCCTAACAGTACTGACAGATGTGTACAGTGGGAGGAACACGTTTGCTGGAAGGTACAGCTGCGAGTGCTGCTGAGTGTCAGACTGCTGAACAATCATCCCTCTGCTGCTAGAGTTCTCATTTGCACAAAGGAGCAGCTGCTTTCAAATGAGAGTTGTTTCATTATTCATTTTTATAGATCTTAATGGTTCATAAAGATACTTTGCCTTTTCTTTAGTGATAGAGATAGGTAAATAAAAGGCATCTCTGAGAACAGCAGTTTGTACAGAAATAGCTGAAGGGAAACTTACTTTTTTATGTTACTGATGATAGATTGCTACTGTTACATAGGAGCTTTATTTTAATACATTCTGATCATCTGAAAAATCATAAATAAATAACATTATAAAGTCCAAGTCTGCTTGCAGTCATGAGAATGACATGAAAATAAAACAGAACTGCACGGCAAAACCTAATAAACTTTTCAACATACTGTCTTGCTACAAACACATGGAGTACTTCTACTAATTTATAAACTGCCTGAAGGAACTCCAATTTTCTCTAGACTGCTTAGCCAGAGTCTGCTTTAAGTTTGGAGCTGTCTGGTGTGCACTGATTCTAGGCTTCTGCAGACAGATAGCAGGGAAGCCCAAGCGATTGATTTTCCAATTGCTCTCAGTTAACTTTACCTGTTGTCACTGCCATATTTTTTAGTGCAGCTGTTTGCAGAGAAGTACTGTAACATATTTGGTTCATTTTATTTGTGTTCTGGGAGCATAAACAGTTATCTTTGAAATTTAAGCCTCTCAGTTGTTATAATCTCCCCATAAAAAAGCAAAATTATTTTTTAATAAAGTTTGTTCATTGTTCATTTATTAATATAGCACTCATCATTCATTCAAAATTAAGGACCTGTTTTTGCTACTCACCTAATGTGTGACTTGCCCCTTTTTTTCCTGCCATTGTTGTAGACAGAGTTGAAGTCAACTGAGTATCTAATAGGTTCCTCACCTTTCTAATTAGGTAGGTACATGTTATCTCCCTGGCACATGACTTCAGGGTTGCAGTGATGGACATTGTTCTGCTCTTTTAGTTTAGTTTGTAGTGTTTTAGTATTCTCATGTTGATTATTTCTACCTGTCCATGACAATTATTTCTTCGTTAAACTTGTATTTCTGTGGATGTGATGACTATTTTGAAGCCCCAGGTTATCTCGATAAATTGCTTATGTTCTTTTCACGAGAGATGACACCTGAGTAGTATCTTTGAGCCAAAGATGAAACTATCTTTGTGTTATTTTGCAAAGTATATGTTTTATGAGGCTGTCTGATGTCGACTAAAGCAGAGCGGGAGTCTTTGTGTATGACTTTGGTAAATATTTTTAATTTCAGGTCTCTTCACAATTCTAAAATCTTATTTGCTTAAAATTCATGAGATACATAATTATTTTTATGTAAAATGATATTTTAAAAGGAAATGTCATTTCCTTTTAGAGCTACTGATTAATTTACTTCTATTTAAAGATCTAATAACTCATACCATAATCACACTCTCATTAGAAAATAATTAGACAGTTCTGGGGAGTTGAAGTTACATGAGCAAGTCACAGACCCAGGATGTTAAAAACAAGAAAAAAACCTGCAATCAGAACTAGTTCTTTGTTTTCCAGAAGATGCAAAGGAACTTATTTTGGGTATGTTATCTGGTTGAAGAATATACATTTATTCTTTACCTTTTTTAACTTGGTGGTTCTTGGTCTAAAAGCTGTGTCAAGCCTAGTGAAATATATTCATAACAGCATTTTGGATGTCAAAATGGCAAATGAAACTCAGGCTAGATACATGTTGAAGTGGTGCACCTTGAAAAGTAATCATAACTTTGCATAGAAAGTAATGGATTCTGAGGTGATAATCATTATTTAGGGAACTACCATTGAAACAGGTGTTTCATAAAAGCATCGACTTTGTGTTCAGTAGTGATAAAAAGAGGCAAATATGTGATTGGGAACAAAGGAAGAGGCAACAGAGTAGAAAATGCCATTATACCAAAATATAAGCCTTTCCCACGTCAACTATGGAATATTGCGTACAAAGGGTTCAGGGAAGAGTGAAGGGGAGGATCTTGAATTATAAAGGAGCAGCTTTCCTGGAAGGAAAGACAAAATTGAGTAGGACTGTTCAAGGCTGAAAAACAGATGGCAGAGGGAGTGCAGTAGATGTCTCTTAAATAGTGTGCCAGGGAGAGGGTGACTGCAGAGTGACTCTCACAGGCTTTCAGGACACGAATCAAAGGATGTCAGTTGAAGCTATGAGATGGCAGATACAGAGCAAACACAAGATAGATGATCTTTTGGGAAAGGTGTAAGTATGCTCTGGAATTTCATGCCATACTATACGTGTGTTAGAAGTTTCCGTTTGCTCGGAGGGGGAACTGGGGGGATAGATGTGTGGAGTAAACATCAGGTGGGAGTCACTGAATTCACAGGAATCCCATCTGGTGGCCTCTGAGCTGCTGTTTGTTGGAGACCAGGGGTGAGTGGAAGGATCCCTGTGTGCTTAGTTTGCTCTTGTGCTTTTCCTTTGACATCTGCATGTGGCTGTTTTTCTAAATATAAGTTTTTGGCCTGTGGATCTTTGACCTGTCCTAGAATAGCACTTCTAAGATTGTGCTCAAGTTCTTGGGTCTGTTCTCTTGGGCCCCTCAATTTAAAAAGGACATTGAGTGACTGGAGCAAGTCAAGGCTCTGAAAAGGTGTGGAAAACATGTGGTTTGAGGAAGAGCTGAGGGAATTGGGTTTGTTTAGCCTTGAGAAGAGGCTCAGGGGTGACCTCATGGCTCTCTATAACTACCTGATAGGGGTTGGAGAGTGGTGGGGGATGTCTCTCCTGCCAGGGCTGCAGGGAGAGGAGTAGAGGGAATGGTCATAAGCTGAGAGAGAGGAGAGTCAGGTTAGATGTTAGCGAAAATGTTTTCCCTGTTAGGGTGTTCAGGCACTGAAATAGGTTGCCCAGGGAGGTGGTGGAGTCTTGTGTTAATAGGTGTAATTTTATCTATCCCTGGAAGTGTTTAAGAGGCACCTGGATATGGTGTAGGGATTCCACAGAGTGACTTGGACTTGATGACCTTAGAGGTGTCCTCCAACTTTCACGATTCTATGATTCTGTGCTCCTTTTCCATGGGTCTTCTGCCTGGAGATAGTTCATTCTAGGTAATGTTTGCAACTTTTAAAGCATTGTATTTGGAAGAAAGGCTGTATAGGTGAGAAGGGGAGGGTAAGACTTGACTTTAGTAGTAGACTTTGGTATTGGCTTTATGGCATAGTAAAGAAGTAGACTTGAGTAAAAATTACATTTCCAATTGGGCAGGCCAGGGATTTTAATCAGCCTCTGAGAGTCTTCCCCAGGCTGTCTATGTGTAATGTGTGTATGCCTTTGTGTTTCCCACTTTCATATTTCTAGTCAGAATTTCTTCCAGACAAAAAAATAAATCAATTACTTAAGACTAATAGTTCTTTTCCAAACATGTTACCTGTGAAAAAGTATTCTGAGAAAGCCTAAGAGAGGTGAGGGAAATTAGACTTCATTTTTTTTCTGCTACGTGTAAGAATCTGTGCAGCATTTACCACCCCCTTTAAACAGATTTCAGGGTATTTTCCCTTATGCCATTTTACAATAAGCTGCCTAATAAAGTTGTTCTGGTCTTGAAAATCTGTTTTGGGCATCAGCCGATGGGTTGTTTGCTCTTCAGAAGTTTGAATGTATCTCCTGATCTCATGTTTGGTGTCCAGAGCTGTGCACAGGCACAGGTTGGTTGCCCAGAGAGGTGGTGGAGTCTCCATCCTTGGAGATATTCCAAGTAAGCCATCTGGACATGGTCCTGGACAGCTGGCTCTAGGAGGGCCTGCTGAAGCAGCAAGGATGTTGGACCAGATGACCTCCAGGGGTCCTTTCTGTGCTTGTGGGCATACACAGCTTGTGTTCAGAAAAGAAACCCCAACACCAAAGCCCCACCTGAACTGTGGGGCAAGATTTTTATGGCAATATTTTTACAGGGAATTGTTTTTAAAGGAGGGGGAGGGGAAGAGAAGAAAGATATGCCATCCTGCTAAAAGAAGGGGAATGCTGAAAGTTCCTTTGTTTCAGATGGCTTTTAAAAAAGGCCTTTATTGTCTTCTATCATGGCTTTTTGAGAGTAAGGCAGAGGGGTAATTTGAGGAATTTATTCCTTAAAGAAATAAATTAAATTCTAGTTTCACAGTGCAATTCAAGAACACATGATTTTATTTACTTGTGAAGTATGGAGCTTGTCTGTCTTTTTGATTGAAACCAAGAGGGAGAAAAGAATATTCCAAATTCCACATGTGTATGCATTTCCTATGCTATGACTCGAGACTAGTCATATAAGTACACTTTGAATGGCTGATAGAAACAGTCTGAGAATTCTTTAAGCTGCTTCAGCTGGTCTGCAGGCCTCCAATGAAATCATAAATGTTGTATATATGTTCTCTGTTTCATATTATATAAATATTACTTAAGCTCATTTCCTGCTTACACGGAACCTATGTCGGCGGTGGAAATCGGGGCCAGTTTCCATGGCAACGCGGTGGCTCTGGGAGAAAGGCTGATGCTGTGGTTGGTATTTTTATGCAAGGCAAGAGATGCAGACCTACATTTTTAGACAGGAAATGTATTTCAAGGCACTGAAACGTTCAGCAGTTTTTATAAATCTCTTCGGAAAGTAGATCCATGTAACGATGGAAATTGAAATCTATTGTTTGCTGTTTGTAATAAATGAATTTTTATTTTTGTCTAACATTGCAGAAGAGCACTGTTAAATACACACAGTTATTGCTGCTATATTTGCATGGAAATAGCAAGGAGACTTCTGTACTTAGGACAAAGGAAGTTTTGTACTGAGACAAAACAGACTTGAGTTTTGGCTTAGTCTCGTAGCATTTTCATTCTCGTTTTCACCTTCTGAACTCTTAAAATCATTTTCACGATGGTCTTTGAGGTCTTGGAGAAAAATTTTTTTTTTTTTTTTTGTGTCAATCCTGTTGCTCTGGTTTTCTTTATTTTCTCTGGCTTTCCAAAAGATAGTCTTAGCTTGTTTGTTCTTTCAAGACTCTGTTATCTTTCAGTGGTATTTAGTATATGTTTCTTTCCTTTTTGCATGATCTTAGGGATGGGGAGAGCTCAGAAACTGACTCCTGTACTCCCCTTGCCCCGTCACTGAGAGTGATGAGGAGGCCAGACCCTTCATACCCCTTATTTCATAGAATTATAGAATTTTAGGATTTGGACTGGACCTTACAGATCATCTAGTCCCAACCCCCTGCCCTGGGCAGGGACACCTCCCACCAGAGCAGGTTGCTCAAGGCTTCATCCAACCTGGCCTTGAACATTGCCAGGGTTGGGGCATTTACTACCTTCCTGGGCATTATGTTCCAACCTGTTCTTTACTGAAGACTGTCCAAAACCTCTTCACAATTGCTCACTCTTGCTTATATTTGCTTGTTCTTTGTGTATTATGTGTCATCACTGTTTGTTCAAGAAATTATTGTAGCTGATACACAAACACCTAAGGGGGAATTCAGGTTGGATATGAGTCAGCAGTGTGCCCTGACAGCCAGGAGAGCCAACCATGTCTTGAGGTGCATCAGGCAAAGCATCCCCAGCCTGGTGAGGGAGGTGATTGTCCTGCTCTGCTCTGTGCTGGTGCAGCCTCACCTTGAGTAGTATGTGCAGTTTGGGGCACCTCAATATAAAAAGCTATTAAGGAGTGTCCAAAGGAGGCAAAGAAGATGGTGAAGGGCCTTGAGGGGAAGCTGTAGGAGGAGTGACTGAGGTCACTTGGTCTGTTCAACCTGGAGAAGAGGAGACTGAGGGAAGACCTCATTGTTGTGTACGACTTCCTCAGGAGGGGAAGTGGAGGGGCAGTACTGACCTCTTGTCTCTGGCAACCAGGGACAGGACCCAGGGAATGGGCTGAAGTTGGAGGAGTGAGTCACTTGGTCTGTTCAACCTGGAGAAGAGGAGACTGAGGGAAGACCTCATTGTTGTGTACGACTTCCTCAGGAGGGGAAGTGGAGGGGCAGTACTGACCTCTTGTCTCTGGCAACCAGGGACAGGACCCAGGGAATGGGCTGAAGTTGAGTCAGGGGAGGTTTGGGTTGGGTATTAGAAAGTGATTCTTCCCCCAGAGTGTGTACGACTTCCTCAGGAGGGGAAGTGGAGGGGCAGTACTGACCTCTTGTCTCTGGCAACCAGGGACAGGACCCAGGGAATGGGCTGAAGTTGAGTCAGGGGAGGTTTGGGTTGGGTATTAGAAAGTGATTCTTCCCCCAGAGGTGTTTGGGCACTGAACAGCTCCCAGGGCAGTGGGCACAGCCCCAAAGCTGACAGAGCTCCAGAGGAGTTTGGCCAATGCTCTCAGGCACAGGGTGTGATTGTCAGGGAAGTCCTGTGCAGGGCCAGGAGTTGGACTAGATGATCCTCAGAAATCCCTTCCAACTCTGATGATTCTGTGATTCTCTGAAATTGGAAGAATTATGGGCATTATTTTACAAACTTTCTTGTACTTGTGGAGATTTCTGATGGGGTAGACTGGGACATCAGCTGATGTGTGATGAGGTGAAGAAAGTGAAAGCTGTTGTGTTTAAGGTAAAGAATAAAAGGCTGCTTCTTTACTAGTGTAGAAGTTATATTTCCGGAGAATTATATCTACCTTGATGATATCTTCAGGTATTCTCTTGTATTATTAATGAGAAAGGTAAGAGTGAGGAAAGTATATTTTAAAAGTATGGGGAAGCTTTCTAGAAACACTAGGTTTTCTTTTGTGTACTAGGAGTCATTAAGGGAAGGGATTTCTAAAGGCTGCAGTTTCTCTTTTATCACTGATGGAACTAGGGTGAAGCTTTGCTCATATTGAGTGTTGAGTGGGAGGTTGAGTCACCATCCCTGGAGGTGTTTAAAAGATGTGTCTGTGTGGCACGTGGGGACACAGTTTCGTGGTGGACTTGGCAGTGCTGTGTTAATGGTTGGACTTGATGATCTTAGAGGTCTTTTCCGACCTAAACGATTCTTATCTCTTTGCATTTCCCTATGCCTCCTACACACAAAGTACTCCCTCCACCTCGGTGAAATGGGATGTTCTGAGATGTCAGAACCTTCTGAGAAGATGAACCTCGCTGTAAGCAGTATTCTTTAGAAGTGTGAAGGGCTCTGTTCATCTCAATGAATCATCAGCTGTATTTTTCAACCCTGCCACTATACAGTTAGTCTGTGTCTGATGTTGCCTAGCAGCAATTCATCAAATGTCTAAAGGGAACTGATTTATCCTAGCTGGGATTTTTGTAGAAATCCAAGTAGATAAAATGTTCATGGAGGAATATTAGCCTCTTCCTATGTCTGGCACCCACACTATCAATCAGGATTAAGCTTGAAGGCATTTTACAGCTGTCCAAGGCTCGGCTGACTTGTCATGCAGATGATTTAAAGATGTCTCATTTTGTAGTGGAACATCTCCATCCCATCCTGCAATCAACATGTGTTTCAGCTATCATCTTCTCAGAGATTTAGCAGATCAAAACTCTCAGTGATAGCCTGTGTGCAGTGGCACTGTCTGCATGTACACATCTTTTTTCGGGAGCAGAGAAACAACTTTGCCCCTACAGTGACTGTAGGTACATAAGGTGAGATGAGCCTGCTATGCTTTCAGTTCCTCTGAGCTTCCTCTCTTGAAGTGCAGTGCTTCTCCTTCTCTGAGGCTTGTCAGATCACAGAGCCAATGGCAGAGAAGACTAGCTGCCTTTGGCACTGCCTCAGTGCAAGTCATGCCAGTACATTGCAAGCATATGTGCTGTGTCTTAGTTTTAGCACCAGTCAGATCAGAAGCTTTGTCACCACCATAACACCTTAATGTTTCCATTTTCAGCAGCAGTAAACGTGGCATGTTCCTTGGACCTGACTTTGTGCTTGCAATATGTTATGGGTTTGAAGTAATGATGTCACCATCTTTTTGTGTCATTAGGGCTTGGCACCAGAGTGTTTCTGATCTTTATTGTGCTATGCCAATTATGCTGGACATTTGACTTTTGAAACCTGGAGTAGGCAAGTTTTTCAGACAGGTCTGTGTGATGGTCAAGTGCAGCAGACGCTACTGTCCTTCCCTGAGAAATCTTGAGATGGGGTTACCCATGGAAAAGAGGTAAACTGGAGGATTATAATAGTAATAGTTGCTGTTTGCTTCCTGTTGTAAACTGGGTCCAGAATGTACCTTTACAAGATGAGCTTCCCTTCCTGAGCCATACTGACCTAGGGGAAGCTTCAGGCAGTGTTCTGGTACCAAGGCATAGAGTATGGCAAGATCTCTCTCTAGGAGGCAGGTGCCTCTTGAACAGTTGTATCTTCTCTACAAGGGAGTCTGTTCATTTGGTATACCGTGACAGCTGAGATTCCTTGAGTGCTCTTCCACCATGGATGAGACTCTCTTGCTGTTGGGAATGCAAATATTCCAGTAAGTGAGCCATCCAGCATCCATGCTGTGAGGCATAGCATGCCAAGGCTGAGATGAGTCAAATGGTCTGATAACCCTCATTCTCAGACTTGCTGAGACAAAAGAGACTCTGAAAATCTCATCATGAATTGTCACAGTATTTGTTACCCAAAACTGCCTCATCTAAGCCAGTTGGACAGGGTTCTTTAGTACTGAGGTGACTTCCCTAAGTCTCCTGAAACATCTGCTGCTTGTTGAAGACCCAGTCAAATAAAAGGTCCTTCACATGCAAGCTTCAAAAAGAATGCAAAGCTCCAAAACGGGCACTACAGCCCACGAGACAAATGGTTGATGGGGATAAGGGATGGAAAGATAATTCCCTGGAAAGTCAAAGGGCACATAGAGGAATCTTACAGACTGAGAATGATAACCCCTTCACTGAAGGAACATGTGACAGGAGAGCATGCTGAGTGCACTGGCTTTTGGAAACAGATATTGTTTTGAAATGTGCATCAAGTAAGTAAAATATACCACGTTCTGTAAGGTGATTGGGCAAGAGATCAGCTGTAGGTATTGCATTAAGAAATATGCAAAGTAAAGTAAAAATTATTTCAAGATCTAGGCTCTTTATCCCAAGGAACTGAAGTTACTGTTTTCTTCTAGATCAGTTTATAGATTCATAGACCCATCAACGTTGGAGGAAACCTCCAAGATCATCAAGTTCAACCATTAACCTGCCACTACTGTAACCCCTAACCCATATCCTCCAACACCAGATCCAGATGCCTCTTCAACACTTCCAGGGATGGTGACTCCACCACCTCCCTGGGCAATATTCCAGTGCCTGAACACCCTAACAGGGAAAACATTTTTCCCAACATCTAATCTGCCCCCCCCCTGTCTCAGCTCAAGGCCATTCCCTCTAGTCCTCTCCCTGCAGCCATGGCAGGACAGACATCCCCCACCTCTCTCCAACCCCTGTCAGGTAGTTGTAGAGAGCCATGAGGTCACCCCTGAGCCTCTTCTCAAGGCTAAACAAGCTCAGCTCCCTCAGCCCTTCCTCATACCACATGTTTTCTACACCTTTTTCCAGAAGAAAGAGTCTGAAGAGTAATAATTGTTACTGTCTCTATGAGGACAAGACAGAAAGATGGAGTGTTCTGCATTCTGTAGTACTTGTATTTAAGGCACATTTTAAAATACAACATAGTTAAAACCAGCTGCTTGTTATTGATCTGTACTTGGGTGGGAATGAGTATTTGGGAAAACACATTTTTGATTTTTGATTTTTCCATTTTCCTGCTTTTGACTGTGGCTGGGCTTGGCAATCTCTTTGCTGCTTTGCCTTATTTCTGTTAGCAAAACAGATGCTTAAATTATCATGAACGAGCAATATACAGAGAGAAACTCAACACAGGTATTTCACATGTCCTTATGACCACATATACCCAAAATGGAAGAACTTTACTAAAGCTTGAACACTAGCAGAGTGTTTTTGAATGATAGGCATCTCTGTAACTTAGATCTAATAATTAAGCTAAATAGCTTTAACTTGCTTGTTTAGCTTGTTTGTATTACTTACTGATAGTGCAGTGCAAACATGGGTACTTCCATAAAATGCCAGTAGGAATTGCGAAGAGATTTGTTAAAATTCTTGTTGTATGGAAGAGATGTTCCTGGCATTTGGAAGTTTGGGAGGAGAGTTGTGTGTTTTTAGAAGGGTTGAGGTCAATCCTTTATTTGAAAGAGAGCCTGTTAGTGAAAAGGATTTACAATTGTTAATGTAAAGAGGTGGTGTAAAATGCTTGTTCCAGCTTCTTAAAAGGAAGGTCAGCGAGTTGAATCTTGGTACCAATAGAGCTCCAACTGATGTCTTTAGAATTTATCACTCCAGCAAAGCTTTGTGCTTGCTGCAGACAGAGATTGCTCTAATTGGTGGCTTAGTCATGCAGCCCTGTTCCTTCAGGCTCTCTTTTTCACCTGCCAGTTATATCCCTCAGTGTTTGTCCCATCCCAAGTGCCTCTCTGCTTACCCTTTTCTCATTGTCCATAGAATTGAGTGCACAGATGTAATCCAGAGCATGATGCATTAGCACTAACAGGATGAATGGGTCTTGTAAACATTAACTATGGGCATGAAAAATGCATTTTTGCACTGAGATGATCACGTGAAGTCAGGGTGGTTTTGGGGTCAAGAAAAAAGAAAGCAAGATGTACTCTGCTGCTTGCTGCATTTGATATTAAGTGAGGTGTTACAATTTCACTGGTCCTGTGAAATCTTTTTTGCTAGGTTAAATAAGTAGAAAGGGGTACAAAACGCTGCATTTGTTGATCTGCTTCAGCTCATTTTGTTTGAGATTATCACAGGTGTTGTCATATGGTTTCTAGTACATGTAAATAGACTACATACTTTCTTGTAGTATATGTATGTTTATGTTAACTTTAAAGGACTTGTTGTCTTGGTCTGACAAGGACTAGATCCCATATTTTGTACTTTAGTAATGAATTTATATTTGACCTCAAAGGGTCAGTGACTTGAGGGGCTTTGATGCCAAATAAAGTTAAATCTGCTAACTTTTCTGGGGGCAGATAGGGCTGTCGGAGAGCAGAGGGTGCTTCCTCCTCCTCTCCTTCAAAACTTGCAAATTTGTTGCTAGTGGCAACTGTAGGATCCTGAAGCAACAGCAGCATGTTTTCTGAATATACCTTATTAATAGAAAGACTAGAGACACTATAATTTAACATGCCAAAGAGAAAAGCAGAGATTAAATACTACAACGTAACATGCCAAAAAAAGTAAAAAATTGGTTTCCGTTTATACACCTGTGAGTCATTCTGTTAAAAGTAATCCATCACACAGCCTTAGTGAAGGGAAAAAGAAGTCAAAGGAAAAAGTGGCCACTTCTGTTATCATCTGCCAGTGTTATCTGCCAGGTCAGAAGTGGAGGAAGCAGAGGAAGAAGCTGTGCAGCATGAGAAGGGACTCTTGTTGCAAGAGGATTTGAAGAAGGTGAAGCTTCATATGTGATTTATGAGATTGGCTTGTTTTTTAACTCGTTTTTTATCATTGGATTAGAGTGATATTCCTTATCTGACTTCAGGTAGGGGTTTCATTTTGGCATGTCAGGATGAATATATAAGAAACTCTGTATTCTCCATTGTTCAGTACATATTCCATGGAGCTGACAGCTGTGTCAAAGAGCCTCTTTGGCTCCTTGGAATTTCTCTTTTTTTTTGTAGCCAGAAGCTCTTACGGGAGCTACTGATGAGGCTTGGGTGCTGCCAGGGCAGCAGCAGATTTACACACAATGTAACCACCCCCATGCCTATAAAAAATAGCCGTGAAAGTCAGTGCAGTCATCAGTCACAGCCAGCATGGCTTCACAAGGGCAACGTCCTGCTTGTCAAAATGAATTCCCTTTATGGCAAGGTAACCCACCTGGCTGATCAAGGGAAGCCAGTTGATGGAATCTTTATGGATTTTGGTAAAGCTTTCAATATTGTCTCTCACAGGATCCTTCCAGCACACAGCTGGATAAACATGTCATGTGATGGGTGAGCAAGGGGCTCATGGCTAGGGTGCAAAGGGTTGTAACAAATGGTGTGACCTCAGGCTGGTGACTGGTCACTAGTGGGTTCTGCAGGACTCCACCTTAGGCCCAGTGCACTTGGATCATCTGCATAAATGGCTTGGATGCAGGACCCAAAGGTACACTATGCACGTTTACTGATGGTACTGACTTGGAAGGAGCTGTTAACTGCCTTGAGGGCAGAGAGACCTCAGCAAGTCAGAGGGCTGAGCCATCACCAACCATAGAAGTTTAACAAGGGCAAGTGCAGGATTTTGCACCTTGGATGGGAGAACCCTGGGTGGGGAAAGCGATGCTGGAGATCAGCACTGTGGAAAGGGTCCTGGGGATCATGAGTCAGCAGTGTGTCCTGGCAGCCAGGAGGGCCAACTGTGTTCTGGGGTGCATCAGGCACAGCATCACCAACCAGTGGAGTGAGGCTGTTGCCCCTCTGCACTGCACTGGTGCAGCCTCACCTCGAGGACTCTGTGCTGTTTTGGATGCCACAGTATAAGAAGGAAGTTATTAGAGAGCATTCAAAGGAGACTCTGAAGATGCTGGAGTCTAGGAGGGAAGGCATATGAGGAATGGCTCTGGTCACTTGGCTTGTTCAGCCTGGAGAAGAGGAGGCTGAGGGGAGACCTCATCATGGTCTACAGCTTCCTCACAAGGAGAAACTGAGGGGCAGGTGCTGATCTCTTCTCCCTGCTGACCAGTGACAGGATGTGAGGGAATGGCATGAAGCTGTGTCAGGGGAGGTTTAGGGTAGATACTAAAAAAAGGTTCTTTACCCAGAGGTGTTTGGGCACTGGAACAGCTCCCAGGGCAGTGGGCACAGCCCCAAGCCTGACAGAGCTCAAGAGGAGTTTGGCCAATGCTCTCAGGCACATGGTGTGGTTCTTGGGGCTGTCCTGTACACAGACAGGAGTTGGACCCGATGATGCTTGTTGGTCCCTTCCAACTCAAGGTATTCTATGATTCTAATAGTCTCAGCCTTTACAGCACTTTACTGGTGACTGGTATGGGTAGGATGCAAGCTGCATGTTTTATCTTTGTGTTACCAGCTGGGTTTGTGGGGTTTTTTTTGAACTGTTGATTTTTTTTCCCTCTGCAAATCTGTAATGGATGACTCGTCTGGAGTGTACAATTCTGCAAGAAAAAAACTGTATTTGAGGAGGAAAACATACTACCTTGGCAAGTTCAGTTAAAATTGAGGCTTCCTGGGTAGGTTTGGCTTCTGGTTTGCTGTCTTAAGAACATTTTAACAGAATTGCATGTATTTGAGAATAAAATCTCATTTGGGATTGACTTTCAGAGTTTGAAACCAGTCACTTCTGGGAACTTGGTGTCAGAGAAAGGCCATGAGAGCTGCGTGTTAAATCTGGCAGACTTCACTTCTTCATCCCACATGTGATGTGATATAATGGTAGGCTGCTCCTGGGCCCTCTCAGCTCTGCCCTTGGCGATGTGCTCTTCCTCTGATGCTGGGCTGGGGCAGTGGTATGGTAAGACTGCAGTCCTTGCTGCTGGAAATGGTATTTATTTATAGTACCCCTTGTTTTGAACGGAAGAAGACAGTGTTCCTTGGCACTTTACTTGGACTTTGAGTGTGCAGTCAAGCCCAAGGTGGCCTCCAAAAGGCTGGTAAGCAAGATGAGAATGAAAAATTTATTCTCTGTGTTGTTGTTAGTTTGAGGTTGCAAATGCTTCCCTGTCTCAGTCTGCTCTATCCCAGGAGGGATTTTCACTGGTGCTTCCATGAATGTTTGATGGTGCAGTGGTATCTTTTGAAGGAATGTTACCAGTCCCAGGAGGAACAATAATTTTCTTTGATAATGACCAGACGTAGAAGCTGTTTCACACTTGTGACATGCCAGCACTCTCTCTTTTTATGCATGAATTTTCTAGAATTGGAGACTGTAGTGCAGTTTTGTACTAGAATGAGAACACAAATAGCACTTTTCATGTAAAACAAAGCTGTTCCTGGAAGTTTACATTAACACTTTCTTGGAGTTAGTTAAAAACATGTTTTCTTATGCTCTGTTTCCTTCTGGATTGTATTAAATTACAAATAATTTATCAGAACTTAAAATGTAAAATTATTCAGAATTAGAACCCATTTAAAATCTTATTGAAATATGTAACATCGTTTTGTTCCTTGAGCGAGAACTTCAGAGTTGTTTTGATCTTTCTTGTGTGAGTGTGGATTTATTTAGAAAGCCTGCATTGAAGGCTGCCTCTGGTTCAAAGAGCTCACTGTTAGAAGGCACCTGGCTAATTAAGCTCGATTTGCATTTGGGAAAGAAGAGCAGGCAAGTGTTCAGCTCCTAAAGCAGACACCATTTGAGCAAACCAGAAAGAGATCCAAATAACTGAGCTTTTAAGCAATTAATAACAGCTGGAAGAAATTTGTGTATAGGGATTTCAGACTTTAAGCTCTACAGCACCCAGAGCCTCACCCAGGAGCACAAAAGATTTTGCCTTGTGGAGCTGGAGAGAAGCATAGCTGGAGCTCCTTCCAGATGGACCTACACCAAGCTGTAGGTTTCTAAAAGTACACATCCCTTAGGAGGCTTATAGGGTATTTCTCCTGCTGCTTACCCTCCCCCTTGCTTCCTCATTTTACCTCTTCAAATTGAAATTCCCTAAAGAGCCTCTGTGGATGTGTCAGGGGCTTTATAGCATTGTTAGAATACAGTTTATTCCGTATTGTAATTTATTAAAATAAGAAGGAATTTAAAACTTAATTTTAGTTGCATTTTTTTTTATTAGCAAAAAAATGTCTCTGGTTATGTTCATCCAAAAATTTTAAGGGGAGTTTTGTTTTCCCCCTTGGATTGAGATAGTTCTGAACTTAATCCAACTAATTCCTGCCAGCCAATGCTTTTTCATTGGGCATGGTCTGTTTTCCTTCTGAGACAGTGCAGGAGAATCAGGTGCAGGTTTTAGCTGCAGTCAGGGTGTAGTTCTGTTTACCTAAGAATAGTCACCATGTGTGCAGTGCAGTGTTCATAGAGAAGGACTCCTGCTGTTCTGTGCCTGTTCCCTGTGGGGAACATAAGGAACTCTTCAGGTAATCTTGTTGTTAGCAATCTTGCTTGCAATACATCCTTATCCATTACTTGATAATAACAATAAAACCATATTTTTTTCTCTGTGAGGGTTTTGGATAAAGAGACTTGAAGTCTGTTTTAGTTTTTAGTAATGGAAATTGTTCATTTATTGGGGAAAAGAAAGCAATGTCTGGAGGTGAAGTAACTGTACAAGGACAGATCCAAGGTGCATCTATGTTCCTTCCCTCTGGCCAGGAGCAGTTGCCTGGCAAGTGCACAGGGTTGGGTGCTGATGTGCTGGTACTGTTCCAAATCCAGCAGTCTTAGGCTGATGGGCTTTACAAGTCAAAGGCACTTTTGTGCTAGCTCTCAGTCATCTTCTCTTCCCTGAGTTTTTCTGAGCCCTGCGTGAACCTGACTAGCTTCTCTGTTTCATGATATGAGAGGAAGTAAGGTGGCTTTAGTTTTTCACATCATATTGCATGAGTAGTTTTATAGTCTTTGGATTGTCTGTTGACTTGGCTCAGTTTGTGTGGGGAGAGGCAGTGGACATCCATTTCCTATTTGCTTTCTCTGTGCCTCTCATGATTTTGTAGCTTTCTGCTGTTTGTTTTCCTGGCTGGAGAGGTTTGGTATGTTCAGATGCTTCCCATATGGAAGGCATTTTGTGATTTTAATCACCCTGGCTGCTCTTGTTTTACCTTTTGCAGAACAGAAGAATAACAAATGACCCTACAGCATCAACAGCAAAAAACCTGAACAGTTCTTCCTGAATTTCTCATGGTATCATTTTCCTAGCATTTTCAGGTTTTAATAGTAGGGAGATTACCTTAAGTGTTGGGTGTTTCCCAGTGGGAATATGGATCAACATGTCCATAGAATCATCAAGGTTGGAGGAGACCTCTAAGATCATCAAGTCCAACCATTACCCTGCCACTGCTCTAAGTCTTAAACCCTAAACCACATCCTCTAGTGTCAGATCCAGATGCCTCAAACACTTCCAGGGATGGTGACTCCACCACCTCCCTGGGCAACCTGTTCCAGTGCCTGAACACCTTAACAGGGAAAACATTTTTCCTAACTGATTGATTCCTTTCCTGATACGAATCTCAGTGGAGATGGAGAGATTCAATCCATGATGAAGAATAGTGAAGGTATCAGTAATTTGGTGTTTCATAACAGTGAACAGTTGATTTTTTTCTAAGACTCCATGCAGTGTTTCGACGTATTTTTCTTCCAAGTTCACTGTAGAGGAGAAATGCTTCAGCTTTTATCTTTTACTCAGCATTCCCTCTAAGCGCAGGTTAAAAATAGGATTTAATTGTATTTTGATTAGACTTTGACGTAAATTTATTTTTGCCCATTGAAAAGGGAGTAATTAAAAGACAAAACATGCTGACTAGTGTTTGCTAATAGTTTGTAACATTTCTTTCAATACAATTAGAAGGTTTGTGGCTGTAGCCTGTGGAGATGGTCAGTTCTCTGCATACCTGCTGGCAGAATACTGCAAGTCTAGAAATGGTGTGTCTTCTGTTAATTAAGTGTTTATGCTTGGATGGTGATGAATATCCTAATAGTGGTAGACCACAGAGCACCAAGTGATTACTTCAGAAGAAGAAAAACAGATTTAATACTTATCTCTGCATGCATGTGTTACCTAATGCATATCATTGCATAACAACATTTTAATAATAAGGGAGAGTAATGACTTGAAATAACACAGCTGTTGAATAGCTTGTTGTGTTGTGATAGCATTTGACAATGATATTTCTGAAAAGGAAGTAGAGGTTCCATACATATTTATTACTCACAGTTTTCTTAATGAATGGACTTTTAATGCCAAGGATGTTTTGAAGTCCCCTTAAAAGAAAAAATAATGCACATTTTAGCAAACTATACTGGCAAATATGAAATTAAGCTGAATGAAGTATATATTCATGGCAGAAATTGCAGATGAAGATATTGTTGAAGCATTCATCGTAGCTTATCTTTGCAATTCAATAAAGGGCTACTAAGAAATAGCAAAATTGGGATTTTCTCATTGACTGGTGTTCTGCCTAACACTGTGAAACTGTGTCTTGGCAGAAGAGCAAGATTGGTGATGCCAGGATGAGTTATTCAACTTGTAGGCAGAATTTAAGCAGCCAAGTCAAGTGTTGAAGACTTGATCTTTATGTATACCCCAGAAAAGTAACAGTGAACAAAAGCAAAGAACAATATGAATTGCTTGCTGAGAATCCTAAACTGAAAGGAAAACAAGCCAAGAATGCAGAATTAGTAGTCAGACTGGTGTAACTCCGCAGTGTCACTCTTCTTCACTCATCTTTCTGTGCTAATACTTGACTGCTTCAAAAGATGCAAAGCTAAAAGCACAAGTCAAAGATCTCCCTCAGCTTAAAGCAATGTTTTGTTACTTGCAGATAAAAATCATAAATAACTCCAGCAGGAAATAAGGTAATTTATTTCCTTCCTTCCTCATGCTCAAAAAGGACAGTTAGAAGACACTCCTGAATACCAGAATCAACTAGGATTGAAGACAGGGAAAAGAAAAAACCTTTTTCAAACCAAAATAAAATCAAGTAGCTTGAGAAAGACTCCAAAACAGGTCTGTTTTCTTAGCCTGTTTCCCTGGGAATAAATTCAGCCTTTTGTTTTTCAGATCTGGTGTTGCGCATTTCCTCCCTCTCTCAGAGGGAAATTCTTGGTATTACTTGATGTTTATTTGAAAATGAATGACAAAATGTGTGAATCTCAATTCCAGAAATGCTTCTGATTCTCTGAAACACTACTTTTATTGTGTGGAGAATTAGGACAAGTATAAAAGACAAAATCAGCACAACTTCAGTGGATTTTTGAACTTACAACCCCTGCCTTATTCTCAGCTTTTCTATAGTTGTACCATCTCATCTGGCCAAAAGAGTAGCATGGAAACATGTCATCAGAACAAAGTGAAATGATGATGCTGTCTCAAATCAGGAGTCCAAGCACTGATGGATGTGCCTGTGTTACCTGGCACACTGCTTTCAGATACAGAACAGTGGTCATAGAATATCCTGGGTTGGAAGGGACCCACAAGGACCATCAAAGTCCAACTCCTGGCCCTGGTTTCTACTGCTTTCTTGATGTTTGATTTTAAAATTACCAGCACAAGTTCCTACTGTAAACTTCTTAATGTACTGATCTTGAAAAATCTCTGAAGACTGAGATAGTATAAGAAAGTTTCTCTCTGCGTGAAAATTGCTATGGATTTCAGCCAAGCCAAGGCTGAGACTGAATTCTTCTTAACATGCACAATACATAATATGACAAGATATGACACAGCCTGGCTCCCTCTCAGCAGTTCCAGATTTCTTCAGGATTCTTTAGGTGTGGCCACCAGTAGCAGTGATTGCAATGTGAAGTATTTTATTGAGATGAAACAGTACTGCTGTGAGGTCTTTGAGGGTTTTTTTCCCCCAGTAATTCCCAAATACTGATGAAGTTCAGGCTATTTTACTATGTGTTATTTTTCTTGCTTCTCGAATATTTTAGGCTGACCTAAGACCTTTAAGGTCATCGAGTCAAACAGTTAATTTTTAAGCATTCATAGTTCTTGATCTGTGTATCCAGAATAGTTTTGTGTGCAACAGATGGGGTTTCAGGGTTTGTAATGTAGATCCTTATGCAATGATTTGTTTGATTAAAACGTCCTGCCAACATCAGACCAGGTGTAGGAGCTGTCAGCTCACTGACACCATGAAGCCAGGCTGGTGGAGGGGCAGTAATAGAGTTTGTAGTAGGATTAACTGGTCAGAGAATGTGCTGAACCTTCCATTTGCAGTTTACTTTCCTCACAATGTACTGTATAAAGACATCTGTTGGGAGCCAAAGGGGAAGGGGTAAGGCTAAAAATCAGCATAACTTACGATGTAGGACCACATGCAAACATACTTATTGTTTATCCTACAAATGGATCCCTTCTCTCTCTTCTCCTCTGTCCAAAGCTTTATGTGGTTAAAGATTACATAAATCATAGAATCATAGAATCAACCTGGTTGGAAAAGACCTCCAAGATCATCAAGTCCAACCCCACCCTTGTCACTAGACCATAGCACTAAGTGCCACATCCAGTCTCAGTTTGAAAACCTCCAGGGATGGTGAATCCACCACCTCCTTGGGCAGCACATTCCAATGCCTGAGCACTCTCTCTGTAAAAAATCTCTTCCTAATATCCAACTTAACCCTCCCCTGGCAGAGCTTGAGTCTGTGCCCTCTTGTCCTGCTGCTGGTTGCCTGGGAGAAGAGACCAACCCCCACCTGACTCCAACCTCCTGTCAGGGAGTTGCAGAGGGTGAGAAGGTCTCCCCTGAGCCTCCTCTTCTCCAGGCTGAACACCCCCAGCTCCCTCAGCCTCTCCTCATGCCACTTATGCTCCAGTCCCTTCACCAGCCTCGTTGCTCTTCTCTGGAAGAAGAATTTATTTGTATGAAGTATGAATACAAAAAATAACAGCATCAAGCTTCTTTGGAAAAGGCTTTCTTAACTATTTGACAAACAGGTGTCCTACACCCCTGGACTGAAGTGCATTGAAAATACTCAGTTTCAAAATGTGTCTAGTTTGTAGCTATTTAGAAATACCAAGTACAGCCTTCCTTGGAATAGAATATCAAATGTATTTCACTTCTTTGGTTGTTTCGTTCTGAGTTGCAGTAGCAGGACAGTCAGAAAATCATCTGTTGGTTGGCAATGTTGGGCTTTAAATTTCATGCATATTAAAGCATGTGGTATGTGCTCTGGGAATGCTTCATAGGCTACCTAGGAAGGTTAATTTTGTTCTCTTTCTAATAGCTATTTTCGGTATTTTGTATACTGGTAGAGCTTTCCATAGTCTGGCAGCAGCTACAGATGAAAAGTGCATTAAGGTTTGGGTCAGTGTTGCTACAAGATTGTTTCTTCCTGCACATTAATGAGGTCTGTGTGCTCAAGAAGATGTGTCTAACATCTCGTTTGCTTGTCAGGGGTTTTAGAAGCTTGTCCATACCTGATTATGTACTTTTGCAAACTGTTCTAGTGAGTAAGTCCAAACTCACTTGAGACCTGCTCTTGGTTTGTTCCTGTGCCTCTGTCTGTGCTCCCTAGGGGTTCTGGATGGAAAGATGCCGGTGAAAACATCTCACTGGTATTTCCCACAGCATTGCTTGCTCCCCTCTGAAGGGCTGGGTCACCCCTGTGAGGAACCTCTTCACTGAGTGTGTTCTCCATTTCGTTTTCAGGCCAGAGCCTCAGCAGAAAGCTCCCTCTGCACCTCCACCTCCACCCCCACCCCCACCTCCACCCCTGCCGGAGCCAGCGCCGCCGGAGCCAGAGGAGGAGATCTTGGGGTCCGACGATGAGGAGCAAGAGGATCCCGCAGATTACTGCAAAGGTGTGTGCAATTCACCAGCCTCAGCCAGGGTAAACTCCTTGCAAGGCTTAGCTCTGGTTCTTGGGAGGGTTTTATAGAGCTGATCTTTAATGATGGAATTTATTTATGCAGTAATTACGAGCTCAGTTCAGGTCCAGATGCATAATTGCCTTCAGCTTTAATTTTTCACTTAGCTGTAGCTTGTTTATGCATTTGGCAATAAATATACAAGTGATGCATCCTTGTTTTCTTCCTGATGTCCTGGTTATAAGAATAGAGTGAACTTGATGTGAGTTGTAAGAGAAACAAGAACAGCCAAAACAAACAACCTCTTGCATATTCCAAAAGGTTCTAAAATGCCTCGATGCCTTGAACAGCATCACCTACATGTGTTTTTTAATCTATGTCTTTTTTTTGTCCCCCCTTCTTCTCTCATCTGCACCAGCTTGAGATGTTCCATGCTTGTTTTCCACCTGTATTTCACAGACCTCAGCATTGCCTGAGGCTCACTGCATCCAGTTTAGCTCAATTTCCTTAATTTTTGTATTGGTTATATTTATTTCTCAATTGTTAAGGCATGGATGGCTGAAGGCATGGCTGCAGTGCAGCAATGTCAGTGCTTAAGCTTACTTTAATGCCACTGATAAAGTTGCAAGTCTCTTCCCATTAGGGTAAAATGTATACTGTACTTACCTGAAAAAATCATAAATAACAGGTCTGTCAACTCTGGGTTATCTGTTGTAGTAGATTTCAAGATTATGAACTTACTTTAGGAAACATCAAAGTTTTATCACTTGAAGTTAATGCTTTTGAGCAGCCTAAAAGCACTCTATGCACACAGACTATATCTGGTATTCTGTGTTCCTCATAGCAAGAAACACTTCCTGTGTCACATATGATAATGTCTTCTTAATCAGGAGTTTCTGAATAAGCCTGGAGATGTGCTATTTTAAGATGTTGAAAATGTTCCCAGCCTGGAACTAGTGCTTTGTATTTTCAGATTTAACGGTGGAAAGTGACTAACTCATTTTGGTGTAAGAAGTTTTATTAGTACGTGGTATTTCAAATGTAGTGGAAAGTGACTAATTCATTTTGGTGTAAGAAATTTTATTAGTACGTGGTATTTCAAATGTGTAAGTGGCTTCCAAGGGCAATAGTGAAAACCAAACAGTAGACTAAATGTTGAAGTCTGCAGCAGGGAAAAGAAAAACAGATCACTAATACATGCTCAGGTGGTTTGGGTTTTTTGGGTTTGTTTGCTTGTTTGAATTATTATTTTTGTTGCAACACATTCGTTCCTTAAGATAACTCTTTTAGTATCTGTAACATCTTCCCTCAGTGAGTAAGGATCTGGTTAAACATCTGTTTACTTGTAAACATCTGTATTTGCCTGAGATTAAGTGTTTCAAGGCCTCCACTTAATTCTTTCCTGAAGTAAGGATTACATTTAATTTCAAACAACCCATTGTTGTCTCTGTTTCAATATCTCTTGCAAAATGTCATCATGTGCAGAACCGAGATCACAAAACAAGCACCAAAATAGTCTAAGTTGAGAGCCTGATTGTGAGTTACCTGGTTAACTAGAGTCTCTCAGAGTACAGCAGGTCAGTAGTGAGAGCTCTGTGCTTTGCAAATGAGCTGCATGTTACACTGAGAATACTTGAAAGCTTCCTGAAAAATTAAAGGGAACTCCTGTATGCATAAAGGTTCTTTTGAATCCTCTGATCCTGAAACTTGGAGTTGATGGAGGTACATTAAAGATGGTTCAAGCTTTGGTTCATTTGGGTGTCATGATCATCACTTGTTTCTACAAGAGCAGTGCTTTTGTTGCTTCAGTAGATGATTTACCTATTATCTGACCCTAATTTCCTGTAAGGCTGAGCAGTACCTGTCCTGCTTTTATTCTGCTGAGGTTGAACTGAAGGGAAGGTCACCACGAGGATCTGAATTGAATGGCCAGATTGGAATGATCTGGGGCTGTAGAGACTTTGTGTGTTTTATAGGGAATGAGTAAGTTACTCGGTAAAGAATTCCAGGGATTGCTTTTAGATATAATATTCCATTTTTTGAGAGGTGTTTTATTAGTTTGAATATCCTTTTTTTTTTCTTTTGGGTCACCTTACCTGTATTTACAGAGTGGAAGATAAAGATTTGGAAATTATCATTTATTACTGGAGTGTCTCTCTCATTAATAATTTTGTGTTCAAAATGGCAATCTTCCAGGATTTTTGAGTGAGGCACAGAGCATACTCATCTCTTCTCAACTCTAATCTAAAATTTCATAGGGAGGCAATTTTGATGAGTAGTATGCAATTAATTTCTTCAATGAATTCAGCTATGACCTGTTAACTGCACTTCCCATTGCCGCAGTATTTTTGTTACTAATTTTGTTTTTCAGAGTGTGTTACTGTGTGCTGGGCTCACATTACATGGTGGTTAGTAAATAGTCATGGTAGTATTTTTAATCAGGAAATTGGATTAGTTTGAATTAGCACCTGATGTGAAAGAAACAACTAACAGCCATCCGTGTAAAGCAGATTAACCTCTGTTCCTCCACGGCCTCTGTTTAAATCTGTGACATGAGCTCTGTTTGTGTCACTGAATTTACCACAAGTGCTTTTCAAGATATTTGTTTCAGGAATGGAAATATCAAAAGTCCAACTGTGTGATTTTTATTTTTTTCAAGGGGTACTTGGACAGTGAAGCTAGTTTTTCTTTGTGTCTGAAAAGCCTTGAAACACTTAGAGATTTTTTTTCAAGAGCTTGTTGTGTCATGGATGTAATTGGAGTTTTTTTCTTCTCTGATCATCTTCTTTGCCCCCTGGAGATGTCTCCCATTCATCCAGTTCACAAAGGGAATAATTCCTTCCACAAACATCCAACGAGCCAGCTACAATTACCAATACATTCAGGAGACATTCAGGAATAATGATCTCATTTTTCTGACCCTTTTTCTTGTGTGCATGTAGCTAGCTAGCTGTGAGAGAGACTCCTTTTTCCCTGTGTGCACTGCAGTGACTAGTACAACAGGGTTATTTTAATTACATTATCAGCAGTACCACTTACACATTGTATATTTTCCAATGACAGGATTGTTTTTCCAGAAATACATGATTTTTCTCAGCCCCTGAATTTTGCACAGGTGCTTTCTTGTTACTGTCGCTTAGAAAGACTTTCTGTATCATGAAGAACTTAAATAATGGAATTCATCATAGGATGGCACCAGTTTTTACAGTGCATTTATGTGTTGTTGCCTGGTAGTTCCCTACCTGTAAATGCATATGTTGCTGGTATGAATAATCAGGGACTAATGTGTACGGGAACAGTTCTGATCATTGCCAGAACTGTTCCTCTTGTGGCTTGGGACAGTGGAAAGTATCTTGTGGAATATATATATACTCAGAGTATATGCTGCCACTGCTGGCACCTGTCACATACCCTGGTGTACAACTATAATTAGTTATGACAGTGCTGTAAGGCCCAAAATAACATGCTTTTACATATATAGTATTGTTATGCTTGCAGTACATAGAGTTGGCTAAAATAGCTTCTCAACCCCCAGTTTTTTAATTTGACTTTGGTGGTTTTGTCTGATTTCCTCTGTATGGTGTTCTCTTTTCTGTCTGTGATGGGAAGAAACCATCACAAGTTCTTGATTATTTTTGGCCCTTTGAAGCACAAGTATGCCAAAAGCTATCTGCAGAGAGGCAGACTTACAAGGCACTAAACTATTCTTAGAAACATATTTTTACCTGTATTTAAAATCTTCAGCGTTGAGTGCTATGCTGTTAACATGGTAAAAAAGCAGCTGCTGTGTTTAGTGCAAACAAATTCCTTCTGGACATTGCTTTATATACTTGGAAGGCACATTTACATCCTTCTGGCCATGCAAAGGATTGCATGAATTGTGGGTGCTTTCATTTACATCTGAAGTCATAGAACTGTTAAAGAAGTACTGAATAGAACTAGATTTTTAGGCAAATTGTAAAGAGTTCCAGACATATGTGTTGTTGAATTTTAAAATCTGTTTGCAAACCATAAAGAAGTATTAAAACTAGGTGTTAAGATAGTTTTCAGGTTTTTAGTTCTATCTATTTGCAAAAGAATAATTATTATCTAGAGGATAATGTTTCCATGCAGTGATACATGCAGCACAGACCTGAGATCAGAAGAAATGATGCTGTGATGGTGAGTTATGTGGAACTCTCACAAAAATTTTGCTATCAGGTCATCAGACTGTGTTCATTTTACAAACATTTTCAGTAATGAAAAGGTAAAATTCTTAATGTTCTCTTCACCTTCCACTCACATCCATGACTTCATCATCCCAGATAGAGTTTTATGGGAAAACTTTACCAAAATAGTAGTATTTTTGTTTGTTTGTTTTAAACCAGGTGGAAAAACTTTACCAAAATAGTGGTATTTTTGTTTGTTTGTTTTAAACCAGTCAATAACTGTCTTAAACAATGGTGATATTTATCCAGATTGTTAAATATCTTCATCAGCTGTTAGCAGAAGGACAGTTAAATAGAGAAATTAATATTTAGTTTTGTTCGTAATGTTTCTGTCAGTACAGATTTGTGTATGTGTGTTTATTCAGCAAAATTTCTATGAGAAGCTGCAATAGACTTGGGCTTCATATGTGGCTGATAGTGGCAAATGAGCAGCATAATAGTCACCACTTGCTCTCAATAAGTCTGTGTTCCCTCTCCTCTCCTGGTGAGTAAATCCAGTTGGATGTCCCAAAAGTGCTCTGTTTCTTTATGTGGAAAGTGAGGAGTTGCCACGTGGCAACATGTTCAATCTTACTGAGGTTGGCACAACTCAGCAGTGGAAATGAACCTGTGTTTTTAGGTTACTAGGTGAGCTTTCCACACAGCTTCTCAGGACCATTTCCTTCCCAGTGGTGGAGGCCTGGGTAAGTCTTCCTGAAGGGGCAGTTCTGAGACTTAATCCTAGTCTGGGTCCCTGTGTCCTAGTCCTGCTGTAAAGACTTGTGCTGTTCCTGAGCTAGGGCCTTCTGTTTCCTTTGCACTTTTTTAACTGCAGTGTTGGTGTCTGTGTACCTAATGATGTGTGAAATGAAACATTGTGCCTGAGAAAGACTTGGGAGTGATGGTTGACAAGAAACTCAACATAACCTGGCAGTGTGTGCTCACTCACAGCCAGGAAAGCCAACCAGATCCTGGGCTGCATCCAAAGGAGTGTGGCAGCAGGTCAAGGGAGGTGATTCTCCCCCTCTGCTCTCGTGGGACCCACCTGGAATACTGCACACAGTTCTGGTGTTGGAGCAAGTCCAGAGGAGGCCATGAAGTTGATAAAAGGATTGGAGCATCTCTCCTATGAGGACAGGCTGAGGATGCTGGAACTATTCAGCCTGGGGAAGAGAAGGTTGTGTGGAGACCTCATAGCACCTTCCAGTGTCTGAAGGGGCTCCAGGGAAGCTGCAGAGGGACTCTGTTAGGAGCTGCAGTGACAGGACAAGGGGCAATGGGTACAAATTGAAAGAGGGGAAATTTAGGTTAGATATTAAGAAAAGGTTTTTTCCTGTGAGAGTTCTGAGACACTGGCCCAGGTTGCCCAGGGAGGCTGTGGCTGCCCCAACCCTGGCAGTGTTCACAGCCAGGTTGGATGAGCCTTGAGCAACCTGCTCTGGTGGGAGGTGTCCCTGCCCAGGGCAGGGGGTTGGGACTAGATGATCTATAAGATACATTCCAACCCCTAAAATTCTGTGATTCTATGATAGTAAGTGTACAGTTCTCATAGGTTGAAAGTTTAAAGGTTCTTCTCGTATTAGGGTCTTCAGAGATTTGTCCAAAATTTTCATGATGAAACTTCATCACCTTAGTGCTAGGCCAAAGGAGCTGAGAGCACACTCTGTGTGTGTCTGTGCTGGCTGTGCAGGTCAGACTCATTGTGGGGTGGGTGGGCACTCCTGACCCTCTGTGGTGGTGTAAACTGGGAGGCAGGTGGGCAGGGAGGTGTGTGGGGTCAGTGCATCCGCAATTGTTTGTTGCTGTCCCTTGGCTCAGACCTGCCCTGCTGAGCTGAACACTTGAGTGCTGCTTCCCTGGTGCTGTTTGAGTCTCTGCCAGCAGGATCATGCAGCTGCAGCCACGTCAGATGGGTCAGATTTGGCTGAAGCTGTGAGCAAACCAGAGTGGCTGCTGTTTGCTGAGCTTGAAGTTACACACTGACATCCAATATCAACCCTGTGTGTGTTTTAGAGTTTGTTAGACATACTAACATCTAGTGTAGTACATTATTTAAGCTTTATCCTTCTGTTGAATATATAATATTTATAATTCTGTTTTACGGTTGTGTTAAATTTATTAATCTGCTCTGGAAGCATTTGAAAGAAGTTGGTAAATAAACCCTTGAACTTCTGTTAAGGCAAAAGTTGTTATTAGCAGAAAAAAAAATATCCAGATTTGACATTGCTGTTCCACAGATAAAAGGAGATAAGAGAGAAGTCCCTGATCTAAACCCAAGGAATTTAGTAATAAGTTCATATTGTTGTCTTAACTGGGTACCAGTTTTAACAAGATTTCCAAGGGATTTAAAAACAAATATAGCAACTTAGAGAAAATAGTCTGAGGTTTTCCTGATTCTAAATAGAATAGTCAGTAACTGAGGATCCTGCCAAAGGAGAATTGGGGATGACATTGTGAAGGACCAGAAAGAGACACAGAAGTGACTCCTTGACAGTGCTCTGAGTCTGCTGTTGATGATGTCCTGGAGAATTACATGGTGCAGCTTTATCATTATTTTGCAGTTTAGGCAGAATTGTGAGTGTTATTGGTGTGTTAAGGGGTGAATAAGAATCTTGTGTGAACACTGTCTTCTCTGTGTTCGACTGGGAGGAGGAATAAAACAATACAAAGGAAGTAAAAGGCTTCATTACACCTCCTCACCCTGTCTGGAAACCTGAGCTCCAGCTGCTCTGCCCTGTTGGCCTTTCTGCCTGATGGGGCTTTGGATGACCTGTGTGGTGGTGTAAGTTAGGGCTGCACATCCTGGTGACTAAAAAGCAGTTCAGGCACAGCCCATAGCTGTCTGTTCCCTCTTCTTCCTCACCATGAACCCCTCAGACATGAGAAAAATGCACTGCTGCTGTGGGTCAGGAGCCAAGCAGAAGAGCATCAATAAAGTCTGCATTGTTCTTAACGTTTTCTCAGGAAGTGTTTTATTGCTGCTTTTATTACTAGAAAGCAAATGGGAATTAAAACAATCTCTGTTGAGATTCTGCAATCATCCAAAATATGTTGACTGGAGAAGCTTCAAATATGATAAAGAAATAATGTAGATCTTTTATGTACTGTCTGTGAAGTGGAAGATAAGCCTGAGGAAATAGAGAACAGATGGTAATATTACCATAAATAAAAGCCGTAAGAGAGAAGGGAGAATAAACTCTACAATAGTTACAGGACATGAGTTTTTTCCCTCCAGGCCAAGCAAGGCAGAACTATTAACATTAAAGTTTTCTTTAGATTTCCTATTTATAGAGCAGAACAATTTGAAGAGGACCATTTATGCTACATGAATTACTGGGAATTATTGTTTGTTTTCTGAATATTCTCTTTCTCCTGGTTTTTCCACAAAAGGAGGCTATCATCCAGTGAAAATTGGTGATCTTTTCAATGGCCGGTATCACGTTATTAGGAAGTTAGGATGGGGACACTTCTCTACAGTCTGGCTATGCTGGGATATGCAGTAAGAAAACTATTTAATTTTCTTAATATGTTACTTACTTCTATTTGCAGTAATTTTTGTTTTACATGCATGATAAAGTTATGTAAAGATTTGCTATCATTTTGTGCAGAAAGATGCCTACACTCTTATTTTGCTCTTGATTGAGGGTGTAGCTTATAAAATCTCTCAGAAATAAATGTGATTCTATTCTGGACAAATTAGGTTTGCTTATTGAATTTGCATGTTGTCTTGAACATGTGAGAATAAGCTAATGCTTTTATTTCTGTCGTATCTTTAATGAAAAAAATATAATTATCTCTTGATTAAATGATAAAATGTGTAAGCAGATTCCTCTTTTAAAGACATTAGCATCAAGGAGACAAAATAGTCAATAAATTAATCTGTTAACAAAGTACTGTTAAAAGTTACTGTTAGGTGTAGTTTCAGGATGTTCTGTCAGAATACATTAGACTGTGAAATACTCTATTTAAAATTTCCCAAGCTTCGGAGGATTTTTGTTTTAGCTCAGAGCATGTGTTGAAAATGTTTCTGTTCTCTCCAAGGGGAAAAAGGTTTGTTGCAATGAAAGTTGTAAAAAGTGCCCAGCATTATACAGAGACAGCCTTGGATGAAATAAAGTTGCTCAAATGTGTAAGTATAGGACTTTATTATACCCTTTTCCCCCCCTCTAAATAGCTGGTTTATTATGTGTTACCATGTTTTCTGAAGCTCCAAAATGTTGTTTATCTGGAAATCTAACTAACTAATATTTTAAAGGGATTTTTTCCCCCTAAAATGTCAGTGCTTCCATTTTTGGTTTAGGTTCGTGAAAGTGACCCTAATGATCCCAACAAGGATATGGTTGTACAACTAATTGATGACTTCAAAATTTCTGGAATGAATGGAATTCGTATCCTTTTGAAAACGTGGCATCTTCACTAAAAATGGTCTGCTGAGATAAGTAAGCATTTAGTTCTGGCTTTTTTCTAGTCAGTCTTACTTGAAATACATAAAGTAACACCACCAAAATACATGTAGATGCGAAGAGTTGTCCAGTGTGTAATGCACTCACTGGAGTGAAAGTAGCTTAGCTTTTCTAAACTCAGTGCACAATTCAAGACAAATCCCATGAATCCTGTCATGGTTTGGTAGAAATAAAGATAGTTAGTTTACTTAAAAACTAGAGTTTTGCTGAAAACAAATACTGTTTTGCTCTAGACTGGTAAAGTGTCAGTGTCATAAAGGTCGTTTGTTTTCTTGTGGAAAGTGAGAGCACATGGGGATTCTTAGGATTTTTAGAGTCGTAGAACCATCCAGGTTGGAGGAGACCTCTAAGGTCCAACCATTAACCTGTCCCTCTGCTGGGTCCCCTAAACCATATCCTCCAGTGTCAGATCCAAACACCTCTTAAACACTTCCAGGGATGGTGACTCCACCACCTCCCTGGGTAATATTCCAGTGCCTGAACACCCTAACAGGGAAAACATTTTTCCTAACATCTCACCTGACTCTGCTCTGTCTCAGCTCATGACCATTCCCTCTACTCCTCTCCCTGCAGCCATGGCAGGAGAGACTTCTCTCTTTAGTGATATTCTTTTGGCCAGGTGTTAACCTCTGTTTTGGCAAAGGTTGTAAAGCTTTGCTTTCAAATGCTTCCTTAAAAAAAAAATGGTGGGAAAAAGGAGAGAGACAAAGTAAATAACTGAATATTGTTCTCAGAGAAAATTTTGGGTCTACAAATATATTTGATTTTAGAGTTGAGCTAAACTGAGTTATCCTTGCTAATTATATTTGGTATTTTAGCAGCATATTATATTACTGTGCTTTCATTTACTGTTACAGCTGGTATTTATGTGTATGGTGGTTGTGTTTTGGAGCCCAAGCCACAGACCTCATCGTTCATGGTGTCATACTACCAGGCAGAGAGACAGTTCTTGCTCGAGAGAGCTTAATACTAAGTTGATTTTGATGATGTGCCTTCAGTCTTCAGCAGATCAGATTAAGGTACCTTTCACTGACTCTCATCATCTAGGAGAGTAATGTAGGAGGAATGACTGTCAGTGAATCTGAATGCTCCCTTCCTTCCAGAAAAGTGTGCAAGCAGTTTCCATCCCACTCATCTGTCTCTTGCCATTAGCTATGGAGGCTATGTGGCAAGTGAGAATGAGTGTGGGGTCAAGTATGCTCAGTTGTAGACTGGTGTCTTAACTCCTTTTCCTTTGTCCCATTTTGATTTGTTCCCTGGTTGCTTCAGTGGTCAGCTACCATGGTGCTTAAATGTTGGTGAAGTGAGTGTAGCCCTGGGTGGGCTCCAGGTTTGTTTTTGCTGGAGGACCTTTTGGACAACCTGCTCATCTGTCAGGATGTTGGTGGTGTAGGAAGATCCTGGGCCTTGCAGGGCTAGTTTGCTAACAGTTAGTACACAGCTTTTCCCAAACTCTCAGTTGTGGACAGTCCAGCTTACAGCTAATGTTCTTCAGATCAGGGCAGTAAATCAGACAACAGTCACATTTCTGCATACCTGACTCAAATACTGAGCCTGCTGTATGTCTTCTCCCCATTCCAGTTGTCTCCCCAGTACTGAGCATGCCTTGAGTTTGTCTGAGTCCTCCCAGCAAGATGTTGCAATCTTTTTTTTTCAGGTAGACATCACATTTCTTTCTTGTGCCCTTTCCTCTTTATGTCTGCCTCTACCATTCATCTTACAACTTCCTCCTCAGTGCCCTCCCCTTGCCTCTCAACTATTCACTTCCCTGCACCCCTTTCTCTTCTGGTTGCTGGCAGGGCTCAACACTTCTGTATGTGCAAGGAATGGCAGGAATGTGCACTGGAGAGTCTGCAGCAGCAGTGGTCTGAGGGACTGTGGGTGGATGTCCTAAATTTCATCTCTGAATGTTGCAGTGTCTTGCCTTTCTGAAATCTGTGTTGCTGTAGCTCTGCAACTTCACTGCGTGGGCTTGGTTAATAAGCCCTGCAGTGCTGATGTGCTCTGCTCATCCTTTGTGATGGCTGTGTGCTTTGCTAGCAGCTTATGTTCATTGCATGCTTGTGGGGTAAACTAACTGCGACCATTTCCTCTTCGGAATGGAACAGAGTAGATCTGATTGATGTGATAGGGAAATGACTATTCGGTGTCTCTTCTAATACAGGAATTCAGGAACGTGAAGTGAGATAACAGTTAACAGCAGTTATGTTACTGTTCTTCACTATGTGCTTTGACCAGCCCTGAGACCTTTTACAGAATCACTGCATCAGTTAGGTTGGAAGGGACCACAATGGGTCATCTGATCCAACCTCCCTTCTCCAGCAGGGCCACCCTAGAGCACATGGCTCAGGATTGTGTCCAGATGGTTCTTGAACACCCCCAGTGAGGGAGAGTTCACAGCCTCTCTGGGAAACCTGTTCCAGTGCTCATTGACTTCCTCAGATTCCGATGGAACTTCTGTGCATCAGTTTTTTACTGTTACCTCTTGTTTTATTGGTTTCC
>NW_008669673.1:35289-54574 GCF_000695815.1 Acanthisitta chloris
CTCCCTCAGCCTTTCCTCATCACTGAGGTGCTCCAGTCCCTTCAGCATCTTTGTTGCCCTCCCCTGGACCTGCTCCAGGAGCTCCATGTCCCTCTGGTCCTGAGGAGCACAGAAGTGGACACAACACTCCAGGTGTGGCCTCACAAGGGCTGAGCAGAGAGGCAGGATCACCTCCCTCCACCTGCTGGCAATACTTTTCTTCATGAATCCCAGGATTCCATTGGCCTTGTTAGCCACAAGGACACACTGCTGACTCAAGGACAGCCTCTTGTCCACCAGGAGTCCCAGGTCCTCCTCCACAGAGCTGCTGGTCAGTGCCCAACCTGTACTGGTGCTTGGGGTTATTCCTCCCCAAAGCTTTTTTTACCTTTCGTCTAACACCAGTATAGGGTGTTAGATGGGTGTTAGAGGGATGTAGATTTTAAAACTTGAGTTAGCTTTATGCATATAGGTAGGTGTTTGGGAATAATGTAGGTGATAAACTGACAGACAAGTCTCATTTTGACACAAGCTAAGGCAGTGACTCTAAGATCATTGCCAAGACTCTAATAATACTTAGAGAAGTTAGGTAAGATTCTCCCCTAACAGTGTAGTTCTGTATGAATGGTCTCAGAGATATTCTAATTCCTGCAGTATCCATCTATTAATTAATTTCTGTTACTTGTATTACATTATTCTTTGCAAGGTTACGGTCTCCTGTAGTTAAGATTTTAACATCCTTTCTGATTTCCAGGTCATTCCCAGCTCTCATCTGAGAATTAATCAGCATAGTCAAATTGTATCATTTCTTGCCAGAATGTTGTGGATGATAAAATTTAAAATTAGTTTTATTATCTGAAGATTTTCTCAATGGAAAGATAACCTTGCCAGGTATATAAGTGTAGAATCTCTTAACTTAGGAAGCCTTTGAGCCACAAATCACAGGAAGTTCCTACATCTTGTTTTTTCCTAATACTCTTCCCTGATAATCTACTATTGGCCTCTTCTGAGTTCTTTGGTGATTGCCATTAATCTCTGTCATTGAAACTGTAGGTGGTAAGAGATCCATTCTCTTACTACTTTAGTATTTGTTGTCAGGGGATTCTTAATTGAGACTAGTAAAAAAAAATGTTTCGTATGGTTCATTTTCTAAAGCACTATTGCTGCACACTTTTGTTACTAAAACCTTCTATTCATATACTTTAAAATTTATTGGAAACTGGAGATAATAGGCCAAATCAGTACTTGTAATTGTCTCCAAGCAAACAAAAATGAATTGGTTGCTTTTACAATTCCTTATTTAATTGTTCACCCTAATGCTACTGTTAACATGTGGAAATAACTGACAAAATTTGCATAATTAAAATGTTGTAATTTGTTCTGCAGTTGGGCACTGGGTTTGTATGTGTTTATATGAAATTGAAACGAGGTACCAAAGCATATGCCACGTTCTGCTCATTGTAGGGGAAACCATTTTCCCTCTAAACAAGGTGAGGATTGCTTTAGCCAGTCTGCAAGCAAACATTTGGGTTGATCTCATCAACAAGTTTATTTGGAAATTATCCTTAATTCAATCCCAGATGTCTGTATGGTCTTTGAAGTACTTGGACATCATCTTCTAAAGTGGATAATCAAGTCCAATTATCAAGGCCTTCCTATCCGATGTGTAAAAAGTATAATTCGACAGGTAAGATTTGTTAGTGTTTTAATTAGGTTTTTCCACCATCGTTATCAGTTTGAAGGTTAGAATTCTTATATTTGAACTGAAGTCTTGCTAATGCATATCTAAGATAAGATAATCTTATGGGTAATCTCAGTGGGGGTTGCAAGAGCAGCTTTCTGGGTAGCATGCACTTAAAACCATAGTGCCAGCAAGTTTGGAGGAGACCTCTAAGATCAACAAGTCCAACCATTAACCTGTCACTGCTGGAACCTGTAAAGCCTAACCCATATCCTCCAGTGTCAGATCCAGATGCCTCTTAAACTCTTCTATGGATGGTGACTCCAACACCTCCCTGGGCAATCTATTCCAGTGCCTGAACACCCTAACAGTGAAAACATTTCTCCTAACATCTCCTCTGACTCTCCCCTGTCTCAGCTGAAGGCCATTCCCTCTAGTCCTCTCCCTGCAGCCATTCAGGAGTGTGTAGAGGACAGCTGGGCAGCATGAGCTGAGTTGTGTCTCAGCAAGGAAACAAGTTGCAGGTGTAGCTTGTTGGACTGGCTGTAAGGAAGAACCAGCTGAAAATGTGATGTTTGATAGCAGGCTTGGTAGGAGGGGTGCTGGTAGACAAGCTGAGTGTGAGTCAGTGTTGGGCTCCTGTGTTGGTGAAAGATAACTACATACTAGGCCAACATTAGCAAGAGTATAGGCAGCAGAAGATGGGATCTGGTTTAGTACTTCAGGACTCTGCACAGTTTTGGGCTCCAAGTGCAAGACACTGGCTTACTGGAGTGTAGTGAGAGGCAGCAAAGGGACGAAGAAGCTACAGCATATGGTGAATGAAAAGTCTTGGGAGAACTGATTCGTTTGGTTTTAAGAAGAAAAGGCTAATGAGTGGGGAAGCTTTTCAGCTCCTCAGCACAGATAGAGAAAACGAAGCCAGACCTCTCTTGTCAATACACAGAGGTAAGACAAGAAGCAATGTCTATGAGTCGCAGAATGAAAAGTTCTGTTTGCATATTAGGAGGAAATTCTCTGTAGTGAGGGTGGTCAGGCCTTGGAACAGGTTGTCTGCAGTGTTAGGCATTCTGTGTGTTGGGAGGTAGTTGGAAATAAACTGGATAAAGGCTCTGAGCAGGCTGGTCTGATTGTGAGGTTAGGTACAACTTTGAAGCTGGTGTGACTTAGATGGGAAAGGTTTGAATCACATAATCTTCCTACCTGAGTTGCTCTTGGAATGTAAGAAAAGGTAGAAATTCCAAGTAATTCAAACACTTCATACCTGAGAAAAGAAGAATGGCTTAGTCCTGGAAGATTTAAAAGCTTTTCTTTTCGTGAGACTTGAATTAGCTGTTTGAACTAGTGAGAGTGGCATTGTCTGGTAAGGCTTCCAGATTGTTCATCTCATTAAAGATAATATAGATCCTTATTCTTTCTTCTGCTTGGACAAAACTTGTGCTACACACGTTCTAAGAACTGATTTGTGAAAGCTGAATATGAAACAATGCAGTTACTGCACTGATGTTACTGTGCCTCAGTTTTCTTTCAGAAAGTTTTGTAATTCCGTGCTACAATGGCAAATTATGTTTTTATGCTGTGATACCTTTTTGCCCCCCCAATTTTTGAGTACTTTTGAGCATTGGAATAAAATTAGGTTGATCTTAAAATGCAGCTGAATGTTGAGTTTAATATGAAACATAATTTCAGTTTCAAGCAGGTTTGTTTGGGTTTTGTTTTTTTTGAAATGCTTTTGCAATTAGGTACTTCAAGGTCTAGATTACCTACACAGCAAGTGCAAGATCATTCATACAGACATAAAGCCAGAAAACATTTTGATGTGCGTGGATGATGCCTATGTGCGCAGAATGGCTGCTGAAGCTACCGAGTGGCAGAAAGCTGGGGCTCCTCCCCCCTCTGGCTCAGCAGGTATGAGTATGTTTAAGTGGTAAAGTTCCATCTGTATATTATTGCTAACAGTATTTTTTCTCCAAGGAGAATTAACATTTAAAATAATTGCCTGTGATAATGTGTGTCTGGTTAGCTTTTGTTCGTGCTCTGGAAACTGTCAGAGAAATACTTCTGGGTTTGACTTGTTCGAGTTTTCAGGGTCCCCTGGTACAGAAAAAGATTTATTGGTGTAAACGTAGTCTCCTCTCACCCCACAAGTTTGAGTGCCTGGGTTTTAGTCACACTGGAGGCTTGAGGCTCTCATATTGACAGTAGTTAATAATCTTACCTAAATTATGTCTAGTTCCATTACAAGACCTTGTGAAATTATCACTGCATCAGTTAGGTTGGAAGGGACCACAGTGAGTCATCTGGTCCAACCTCCCTACTCCAGCAGAGCCACCCTAGAGCACATGGCTCAGGATTGTGTCCAGATGGTTCTTGAACACCTCCAGTGAGGGAGAATCCATGACCTCTCTGGGAAACCTGTTCAGTACTTGGTGTCTGCACAGGAAAGTTCTTCCTTGTATTCAGGTAGAAATCTGCCTTGTTGTCAGTTAGAACTTACTCTCAAGGTGCAATGAAAACTGCCTTGTTGTCAGTCAGAACTTACTCTCAAGGTGCAATGAAAAGTTTCAGAGTCATAGTTTTTCACCCTTGAAAACGGAATGTGTTGTACCTGAATAAACTCTTGTAGTTTTTCACCCTTGAAAACAGAATGTGTTGTACCTGAATAAACTCTTGATAAGCTCTTCTTCCTAGGGTTATGAAACATTTATGTTAAACTTGTCAAGAGTTTAGATTTTTACATGCAAAATCTGATAAATTGTTAATATATTGTGTTGAATTTTACATAATGTGTTTGTATTGTATGTTATGTGTGGGATTGTATGTTACTTGTGTGGGAAGTAACTTGGTTTTGTTCATGCAGCCTTTATATTGCTTCCCAACATTAAAATAAATACTGGTTTAAGGAGTACACTGTTAGGGTTCTTCTCACATGTTGTTCTTGGCAAATCCTAATTAAATGTATGGCTTTCTACTCAGGAGCTGAAGATGTATTTTCTTTACAGCATTTCAAGAACAAGTTCTGCATAATTTCCCTTTTTATAGCAGTGATGGTGCTCAGGTTTAAGGATCTCTTTGAATACTTTGCCCTTTCAGGGGCATACAGGCAGGTTTTTCCCTGCACTTAGCACCAGGATCTGAACCTATAAAAGGATTGTGTCTCTGTTTTTCAGTTCTTATTTGTTAATTGCCATATGCCTGTGTGTCTGAGCAAGTTTGTGAGAGGTTCTCCTCCCCCGCTCCTTTCCTCCTCACTTTGCCTCTGCCTCCCATATTTGGTGGTTTCAATTGGTTTGATTATTGGGGGGAGGGTTGATGTGGCTCGTGTTGCTGCTCTGTGCATTTTTGCAGTCAGTATTGTAACCTCATCAGACCTGGTCCTTGATGGGATCCTTCTCAGAGATGCTCAGGAAGAAGCTGCTGCTGGAGGTGCTTTTTCTGTGATGCTGTGCTTTTTGCCACAGGCACTTCTTGATGCCTCCAACCCTAGCAGTCAAACTGCCTTGTTTCAGAATAAAGGAAACAGGAATATTTGGTTTTTCTGTTGGGTACAACACAATAGTTGTATCTTTGCTGATAATCCCTGAACTATATAGTCTGTCTATACCTGCTCAGTCAGCTAACTCCATGTGTTTAATCTGTGACAGCTCTGCAGTCATTTGATGTTTTCTGTCCCCTCTTTACTGACTCAAACTTTCTTTCTGACTTTCATAAACTCTCCACTAACCACAACACAGTGAACACAAGTTGCTGCTAGCTCCTTCCAATTCTAGATGCTCTGGATGGAGACATCAAATGATTTCAGACAGCAGGTACTTACTTGTAAAGAGTGAAAAATCTGACTAATCAAAAAAAAAAAATCACTGCCTTATTTAGTTAAGAATATTTGTACATGATTTGTGCTATTTTTACTTGTTTTTATAAAAATATATATTTATAATGTTATTTTTTTCTTTTTAGTGAGTACAGCTCCACAACAAAAGCCTGTAAGTATTGTTATATAATTCAAATTAACTCTCTTATTTTCTGTGTTTCTGTGGGTATTAGTAGCTACCAGATTGTTAGTAGCCTCTACCCTTTTTAAAAGCTTCCTTTGAATCAAGCTTTTATCTCTCAAAAAACATTATTCTTTGCATGTCTTTGGCCTTACCACTTTTAAGCACAGTATTCCTCTGATGGAAGCTCTCACAGACCTACAGTTCTATAGCTATGTCAAAGAAAGTTAAGCATTTGCCATTTTCATCTCTGGAGGAAGAATCCATTTGTTCAGGTCCTGACAAAAATGGTTGCATGAACTAAATATTGTACACTGCAGGTAGCTTAAGGACATCACAGCATTAATCACCAAGGCCTTAAAGGAGAGGGAATTTTGTGAGGTTTGAGAGATCTTTCTGCCAGGTACATGTAGCAAATAGCCAATGACAATTCATCTGTTTAGAAATGGTCAAACTTTCTGTGTGTACAGAACATGCTTAATGTCAGTGGGCATAAAACATGGATGAAAATTAACAGAATTTTCAGTTTTTCTGTCTTGTTTCTGTCTTCTTTTGGAGATAACAGGTTGTACAGATAAAGATCTGAGAAAATATTTTTCCCTTTGTTCCTTGCACTTTATTTTTCACTTATATGAGGATTTCCTTGCTGAAATATCTAAACAATGAATGAAAACTGAATAATCTCATTTATCAGATAGTAAAAAAGGAAGTCACAGTTCAGTTAAGATGTAAGAAAGTGTTTCAGTCCTAGCTCTGCTGTGTTAATTTTTCATTTCCTTCTTATTGTACCTGAGTTTTTTCAATTTCAGTTAAAATGTAAGAAAGTGTTTCAGTCCTAGCTTTGCTGTGTTAATTTTTCATTTTCTTCTTATTGTACCTGAGTTTTTTCAATCTTTACGTTATATAAAATGTGAAACTTTTCATAATGGCCATCTGTTGTTTGTGATTCATGTTTGGGGCCAGAAGGGAGTAATAAAAATGCTTTCCTTTCACAGGCAAATAGCTGAACAGCAAATGTAAGAAAGTGTTTCAGTCCTAGCTTTGCTGTGTTAATTTTTCATTTTCTTCTTATTGTACCTGAGTTTTTTCAATCTTTACGTTATATAAAATGTGAAACTTTTCATAATGGCCATCTGTTGTTTGTGATTCATGTTTGGGGCCAGAAGGGAGTAATAAAAATGCTTTCCTTTCACAGGCAAATAGCTGAACAGCACAGGGTTTATTTGAAATGCTTCACTGTTTCCAGTCTCTTTAGCTTTCTTGTGTCTTTTCTCAGCATACTTTTGCTGGTCATTGCCTGCATTGTCCAGAGAGAAATCAGGTATTAAATTTACATGCAAATGACTAGTATGATACCAGATTATCTTCCCACATGCAGTTTCATCTGCTAATCTAGATTGAAGTTTAGGATTATTGTGCCTATTTGAGATTATAGGATCATAGGAACTTTACTGTGGCATCTTAGATGTATTTTGCTCTTGCCTTTAATAAACAACCATGTCAAAACGTGATTAACTATGTCAAATTTTGGTGGCTTTTTTCCTCATATAGCCCTACATCATTCCTGATTTAAAGTAAAATGGAAAACTCAATATAATTACTAGGTTAATTGCCATCATAAGAAAGGTAATCGTACTGCAAGAGAGTTCAGTGTGAGATGCCTTGAGAGTAATTGCTGTGGGGTTTTTTCTTCTTCCTTTTTTTTTTTTTTTTTTTTTGGGTCTTAATATTTCAGGTTGGAAAAATATCCAAAAACAAAAAGAAAAAACTGAAGAAAAAGCAGAAGAGACAAGCTGAGCTGCTAGAAAAACGCCTGCAGGAAATAGAAGAACTGGAGCGAGAAGCTGAGAGGAAAAAAATAGAAGAAAATGTAACCTCAGCTGTACCATCAAATGAACAGGAAGATGAGTACCACCCAGAGGTGAAACTAAAAACAGCTGATATAGAAGAGGTAGTAGATGAAGAACCTGGAAATGATGATGGTTAGTATTATCTGCTTTTACTGACCCTGAGTTTGCTGTTTCGGAGGGGAAAGGAATTGTGCAGTGTCCTAGATTTTTGTTTCATTTTCTCCTGTAGGTAAAATTGTAACTACAAAGCCTAAAAAGGAAAAGAAATGTCAAACCTACTACAAAAGTTAAAAACACCCATCAATAGCAGTCTGTAACTATCAAATACCACCAAAGAAAATAGAAAATTCAACAGAACAGTCAGTTGTCATACCCCATTAAGTGGAATAACCAAGTGTCCTGGTGAGGTAGAAGAGCACTAAGATGTGTCTGTATTCTATAACATTAATGTAGTTGGAGTCATCATTGCTTTCCCCTCTTCTTCTTACAGTTTTTGTTGTCAGGTAATAACGATTCCAACTTCTTCACTAAATTTTTATAGATGTCTTGTTAATATTCCTGTTTAGTCCTGGTGACTTGGACCACAGTTGTTATGGCCAGTTGTTAGCCAGATCCATTCTGGCTTCCTTGTTTTTTTTGTCAACTCTTCAGTCCTATGAAGATGTAACCCCTGAGCCTGTAGTTTGGTTTTGTTTTGTTCTGCTCTTACTGGGAATTTGCCTCCTCCTCTGATGACTCCCTGTTTGACACAGATGAGTTGTAGATTTTGTTTTCATGGCCTCACAGATCTTCCCTTCATAACATTACTCTCTTCTGAATTGCTCCCTACTGAACCACTTCCCATTGTCTATTTTTCCAACAGCCTTATTAGTTCTTTCTTTTGCCTTTAATTTAGGTGTTAAGGTCTTTGCATAGGTCACTGATACTCAGAGTTTCCTCATGTGAGACATCAAGAGATCAAGTAGTTACTGAAGAGTCAAAAATGATGATGCCCAATTTCAAAATGGTACATGTCAAGAGATCAAGTAGTTACTTAAGAGTCAAAATTGATGATGCCCAATTTCAAAATGGTACATTGATGTATGATCTCATGTGTTGCTCATTGAAATTTCTCAGGTGAGGCAGAAGATCAGGATGAAAAAGAAGACACAGAGAAAGAAAACACTGAGAAAGATGACGACGTTGAGCAGGAACTTGTCAACACTGACTCTACAGACCCTAAGTGGATAGAATCCCCCAAAACAAATGGCCACATCGTGAACGGCCCATTCCTATTGGAGCAACAGATTGAAGATGAAGATGAGGAAGAGGAAGAATGTCCAAATCCAGAGGAGTATAATCTCGATGAGCCAAATGCAAAAAGCGATTACTCATATAGCAGCTCCTATGAACAGTTTAATGGTGAATTGCCAAATGGACGTCATAAAATTCCAGAGTCACAGTTCTCTGAATTTTCAGCTTCAGTGTTCTCTGGGGCTCTAGAGTCTGTAGCTTGTGGTTCTGCTGTTTCTGAAGGATCAACTGTAACCGAAAGAGAGGAGAGCAGCCCATCTCATGACAGGAGCAGAACGGTTTCAGCTTCAAGCACTGGGGATTTGCCAAAAAGTAAGTATTTCTCTTAGTGGCACATTCCATGCTTAAAGTCTCTCAGAGCTGTAGGTGATGTCTTGTGTAGAATGAGTGGTGAGGTTAGACCTTACTGTGTGTTCACAGCCAGGTTGGATGAGCCTTGAGCAACCTGCTTTGGTGGGAGGTGTCCCTGCCCGGGCAGGGATTAGGACTAGATGATCTATAAAATCCATTCCAGCCCCTAAAGTTCTCTGATTTTACTTCACTTCTTGGTGAAGATTGAGTACCAAGCCTTATGTGTAGGCAGTCAAGCACTTCTTTCATTAACAAGAAAGGACCTTTAGGTAACAGACAAGAATCCATCATACCTGTTCTCTGGCTTTGATTGAACATCAGGTCTAGCACTTCTCACTGATGTTGGTGTTTCTCAACCTACAGGTGAACTGTTCTAAATGTTTTTAGTTTCTGGGTTGACACCAGACCCATTAACGTGTGAGGGAATGAATCACACATCAGGTGAATGCAGAATCTCAGTTATGATTATTTTAAATTTAATATTTTGTCTTAGAAGACTTTTAGCAAAAAGACAGTGCAGGTATCTGGAATGGAGAGGAAGCTTTGAAGTTAGTTTGGTGCCAAAGCATTCTGGTGAATTTTGATCTTATAGGACCGAGTTTCAAAGAAAAGCAAATGTATTAGTTTTGAATGGCTAAATAGAAATACAGGGGGAATAAAACCACACTGGATTTGATGGAAGACTTTTGTCTGGTAGCATGGGTGTGTATTGCATGAAATAAGAGATAAGTAAGTGGAATACAAAGGCAGTGGTTAGGTTAAGAAAAAAATGTTTAAGTAAACTGGATGATTTTTCTCGTGTTCATGTCTTGGAGTTTGATGGGTGCAGCTTGGACCACAATACAAAAGCATTCATGTTAAATTAAGACAGATCTACCATCTTAAATCTTATGAGGAAAGCAGAACTGTGATTTGTGGGGGATTTTTTCTGCTCTAGAACTTGTTTTCAAAGGTATTAGGTAAATTATTGTAGAGGAAATATTTGCATTGACAAGTTGGTCTACACAGGAAAGAGAGAGGAAATTTATAGTTGCAAGTAAGCATCGTTCCCATAGTTTGAAGGTGCAGGGTGATCATGAGAACATGTAACCTGACTTCCTTTTGTAACACATCAGTAACACATGACTTGCTGAGCCCAGCAACCTTTAGGTTTGGCTTGAAACCTGTTTTTAAAAAGATTCCTGGTCTTGATTTGGACAAATGAAAGGGGGTTGAGGTGTGTTCCACTGCTTGGAACTCTGAATTGTTTCAGAAGAATCATTGGAGGTTGGAATGTGTTTGGCTGCAGCTTCTATCTGTTACTTCTTGTCACGTCTTTTCTCAGTCACGTTGAAGAATTCTGTACTATGCTGTGTTTTCATTCATTAATGGTTCTTTTCTGTTTCAAACAGTTCCTCTCTTAACCTTCTGTTAAAACTCAACAGGGCATGTTGCCAACCCTCAGCTCATTATGGCTGGTCTGTATTCCACGTGGTTTCTGGTCATCAGAACTGCTCTGATCTAAAACTTTGGCCTGTAAATCCTGTTTATTTGAAGACGTGGAAGGTGAAGTCTTGGTGTCATTGCAAAGAACTGGATTTTTGCCATTGAATTAAATAGCTTCAGGGTATTACACACAGGTCTTATTTATAGTGCCAGTGGCTAAATGATAAATGTATGGGTCTCAACTTGAATAAAGAAAATACTGCCAGACTAAATCTGTAAGCGGATAGAAGAAAATGAGATGGCTTAGGGAGAAGATCACCAGTCCTGCCATCAACATTGTCCCAGATGAAGCTGCTAAATTTAAATAGAGCTGTACTGAAAAATGCAGTCAAGTGTATTTCTTGGTGTAAGACTTTAGAAGAGCAGCTCAGAGTTTATTAGAGTCTGACAGGTCAGGTAGGCAAGAAATCTGAAAGGAAATACAGCTGAGTAGAGCTGTGTTTCTGGAAGATGTCAAGATCCAGGTAAATAAGGCTTTCAGCCCATCTCCTTCCACTCTGAAGTCCCTGAAACAATGTGCAAGAGGTTCCCTAGGTGCCTGGTAGTTTCTTCCTTTGTTCTGCTGGCTGTAGACAGGCAGAAGGACTCCACTGCTGTTTCCTGGGGTGATGTGTAAAATCCTGATGCCTCCAGTGAGTACAGCCAGTTGTCATCCTCCTAGTAGCTTACCTCCATAGCCTGAGAAACAAATGTACTTTATTCATCCTCATGTTACCTCATCAGGAGCAGTTCACATACCTTTCATGCAAAGAAAGAAGAAAGAGTAAATGCAGTGATAGTTCACATCTTCCACAGGAAGAGGAAGAGCTGAATGTTATGGATATGAATGGCATTAATAATGATGTTGGGTTCAACAGTCATAAAACAGATGAAGGTGCTTAGAAAGAAGTTGCAGGCTATTCAATATTTTTAAATGGTGCTACTTTTTCACTGTGGCTTTACTGCCCTTTTCTTGTACTGGAGTAGACTTTATTTGTTCCTCTTTGGGCATTGCTATACATTATTAAGTAACATAGTCTCATTTTTTCAGGGTACTTGCCTCATTCAATGCACAGACCAATTGGTGTTCAGTGGATGAGCAGTTTCTATCTTTTTCAAGTTTTCACTTCGTGACCAAATACCCTTAAGATAGATCTGTTAATTTCCTCATGACTCTCCTCCTCCTTCCAGTGTTTGAAAGTTTGCTAAGTATGTTGCCATGCTGAGGCTGTGAGAATTAAGGTGATATTTCTTAGCTTTACAGAACTAGGACACAGAATCACAGAATATTGAGAGTTGGAAGGGACCCATGAGGATCATTGAGTCCAGTTCTTGGCCCTGCACAGACATCCCTGAGGATCACACCCTGTGCCTGAGAGCATTGGCCAAACTCCTCTGGAGCTCTGTCAGGCTTGGGGCTGTGACACTGCCCTGGGAGCTGTTCAGTGCCCAAACACCTCTGGGGGAAGAACCAGTTGCTAATCTCCCACCTATGACAGGGGACACAAATGTAATGAGTTCCTGAGAAAAACACGAAGGTATTGGCTCTTGCCTATTACCTGCTCAGGTCCCTCTGTTAGAAGGAAGTTGAAGAAAGCTGTTTTCTAATGTCATATTCCGATGTCTTACTCATGAGCCTTTTTTTCCTCTATCATTCCACTTCATTTACTGCAGTCCTTCACCTCCAACAAGACGTGTGGGAAGGATTTAAAGGATTTATCTAGCACTGTCTCTTTTTTTTTTTTTGCAAGGACTGCTGAACTGAGAAAGGTCCTGTTATTTCTTGAGTCATGCATGTGAGTGTGTTAAAAAATCAGACTGTACTGTGCAGTGTACTTGTAAGGGAAGACTTTAATATGAAGCTTATTCATTTCTGTCTTTTAAGTGTTTTACTTCTATGCCCTGTTATTGGTGCTTTATATAAACTTGAGTCTTGGACTCCATTCCAGCTCCTTTAGAGGACTGTTTGTTGGGGTCACTGCCCCTTCTGTCTTCTGCTGGTTAGTCCTGTATTTTCATTCCTTCTCTTCCCTGGTGGATTCTGCCACTTCCTTTTCTGGTTGCTCAGTATTTCAGTGCTCTGATGATCCATTCAGGCTTTCTGTGCCAGCAGCTGAAGATCTTCATCTGTTTTCAGTCACTCCTAACTCACCATTAGACATCTCATATATTTTTGATCCTTGTCCCGTGTCTGGTGTATTTTCCTCTTAAAATTCTTACAACATCTTAACAGATTATTGGAGTCACAAGTGATTTTTGGATCTAGTACCTCTTCCTTACCTTACCACCAGTCTACAGTTTAGCTTTGGGACAAGGAAACTGAGACCAGTCGTGTGCTGCTGTGTGATTTGTGGTATCTGGTTCTGTCTTCCATGATTAAGTCATCTGCTTTCTTTCTAGTGCAGTTTAGGAACTAGCAGGTGGTGTGTGAAAACACAGGGAAGCAGCACTTCTCCACTGCTGTAAGTTAAGGTTATCACTGTCCCAAGAGCCTTTAAAGACTGCAGGATTAATTAAAGTTCTGCATTTTTAGTCTGGATCATGCTCACTGCAAACAGAACCTTCAGAGAACTTTGATTCAGTGCTGAATTACTTGTGAAAAAGAGTGACAGCCCCCTAGGCTCTCAGATTAGCCACATTTTGGTGGGTCTTTTCCCCCTTGGGACAGATTTTAAATAAAAGAAAAAGATCCAGCCAAGTTTTATTTGCCTTGGCCAGGCTTGGAAGTGCAGGATTTGTTTTCTCAACCAATGTGTGCCAAGAACACATCTTTCATGTGGAGTTCTTGGAGGCTGAGTTTTAATATTTTCTGTCTGAATCTGTTCTGGGAAACATATGCACTGGTTTTGCTTAGAAGCTCCTCTGGATGTTGTAATAATAGTAATTTGGCAGTTAAAGGATGCAAAAAAAATGCGCTTGAAGTGTATAAGGATATTTAGAAATCAGTGTAAGAAATCCTATGTATGTTGCTTTAATTTCTTGTAATATTCAGCCAATTATTTGGATGTCTTCAGTGTGTGACAACACTGGATGAAGTGTCAAGGAATAGTGTGCTCAAAATACTAACTGTTCTGCATTTTGCTTGTGTTAGCAAAAACTCGTGCTGCTGACTTGCTGGTGAATCCACTGGACCCAAGAAATGCAGATAAAATTAGAGTTAAAATTGCTGATCTGGGGAATGCCTGCTGGGTGGTAAGTGCAACTACATTTTAGCTGCTCACTGTTTACAACAGGTCTTTTTATTGTCCCTTTCTTTCCATTAATGTGGTTCTTTCTGTTCTAGCATAAACACTTCACAGAAGACATCCAGACAAGACAATATAGATCCATAGAGGTTTTAATAGGAGCAGGTTACAGTACACCTGCTGATATCTGGAGTACAGCATGTATGGTAAGAACAATACAAGTAAATCTCTCTAAAAACAGTTGTTTGCTTAGTGAGGAGACCTGATCAGGAGATGGTTTTGATGTTTTGACACGAATACATTATCATAAATTGTGTTGTGTCAGATAGTTGCTGATGATTTCTTCCCTTTATTTCAATTTCTCAAGCCTTCTTAATCAAAAGGAAGTGTTTTGGAGAACATTTGTCATCTTCATGTGATGCATTTTAAACCTGTAGTCAAACCCATGCGAGTTTGGAGGGAAATGTGTGTATTTTAAATGACAAAATGTAACTTAAGTAGTGCATGTTTCCTTCCAGTCTTAGCATCTGTGCAACTGTTTGCTGTGTTTACATTCCTTTTTCTTGCATGAAGTAGCAAAAGAGTGAAATGCTTTAAATTCTTGCCAAGTGCAGTGGAAACATGGATGGGATTAGGCTTGCAAATCACAGCTTTGGGTTCTCAACTTCGAAGACAAGGGATTGAGTTTATTAGTGTAAAAGATGTGGTAACATTCTGTACAATTAGCTTTAACACAGTGGGACTGAAATTACAGATTTCTACAAGTCTTTAGAGAACAGAGAAAGAGAAAACTTAGCCGTGCAGTTTTCTGCAACTTTTATTCTGAGGACAAACAAGCTGCATACAGCTTGAAAACTTAGCTGTGCAGTTTTCTGCAACTCTTACTCTGAGGACAAACAAGCTGCATACAGCTCCTCATTGAAGATAGTGTGTATTCCCAAAAAATACATTTAGAAATACCTTTGCCTATTTTAAAAGTGAAAACTTAATCAAATCTTTATGTTTTACAAATACATGTCTGAAAAGAGTAAGTGTGTGAGGAGGAGGAGGAGGAGAGGACTCAATACTAGACGCAGTTTGCAGTCGTGGGCGAGGAGGAGAATGGCACAGCTCAGAGGGAGAGGAGGAGGAGGATTGAAAGGAACATAAAATCCTACAGATATTATAAGCTCAGCAGGCCATGTGTTGGAAGGAACTAACCCATAACTGAAAGTCTCTTTTCTCTGGAGTTTATTACTAGCCTTTGCTTTAGTACACAGAAAAAAACCCTATCCATTTCCAAATTTACTCTTCCATTTGGGGACAAAATGTTGAGTTTTTCTATGCCATTGAAAACAAAGCATAGAAAATATTCCATAGTTTTCCTTAAGCCTTTTAATGATTCTTCTCACAAAATTATTGTAGAGGCTTTTTGTCCCTGTTACCTGTTATTTTGTAAACCTCAGTTGAACTTTTTATGGTATTGAATACTCTATACTCATCTTTCTTTAAGGTTGTACCCACCCCTGCTAATTTTATATACAGTCCTGTAGCTAAAGCCACTTAAAGAAGACTGAAATATCTCTAGGGTTGTGTTTAGACACAGTGGGGTTTTAATAGCAATATCACACCTGAGGAAATAACAGCCTCACAATATTTGGGGTTGTCCAGCTCTCTCTTCCATGTTATGTAAGTGTTTCAAACTCAAGGAAAGAAAAAAGCCTAAAGCATCACTGAAATGAGGAAATTTCAGTATTATAATGAGAAAATTAAAATTCTGCTCTTTTGTTATGTAAGCTTTAAAGGTAGTAAAGCATAGGAGGCAGAAGTGCTTTAATTCTGTGTTCTGCCATGGACTTTGGGTATCTTTCCCCTTAAAAACTGCAGTAGAAATTTTATAACCTTACAGCAGTGACACACAGTTGTTAAATTCAGTTGTCATCGTTGTGTAGCTGTGTGAAAAATAGAGAGCAGCCTCTCACACTCACCCCAGAACCTCATCACTTGAAACCCCCCAGAATCTGCTTTCATTCCTGTGTGGCTGAGAAAATGGGTCAGAGCACTGTGAATGCTGAGCCTGTATCAGATGGAACACAGCTCTGAGGTAGGGATTGCCTTGGAGAACTTAATAGCTGTTTCTGCAGAGGACTTGTAACAGAGATTAACAGCCAGGGGAACATTCCTGATGTGGAACTGCAAACTCCCAATTAACTTATTTAGGCTGTCTTTGGAAATTATGATCTGAATCTCTCCAATCCCTAAAGCAGTCAAGAACTGTGAAGCACCAAAGTGTTTTTAATGCCCCTGCAGTCCCACTTACTTTCTCAAGTTTGGTTTCCTTGTACCTACATGTGGTTCAGAAAACACCCTTCTAGGTTATCTTGCTCTTGTTTAATACTCAGTTCACTTTGTTCCATAGTGTTTACTGTTGTGTGTGTTTTCAAAAGGATTGTCTGCTGGAGCAGGAGGGGTTTATTTGCAGCCAAAACACAGCTCAGATACCCCATTGGCCGTGTTGTCCAGGACTCTCAAAGCTGAGCAAAGACACAGCTTTGTCATGTTCCTTTGCCTTGTACAAATGGCAAGTCCAAAGTCATTGAGGATGCTTTGGGAAGCAATGCTGTGCAAAATGAGTGGTCCAACAGTGTTGCCATTATTTTTTTCTTGGCAAACTTTCATCCAACCTTTACCCAATGGGACCAAGCACACATGAAGTGGTGTCCTACCAGCTGACTCTGTACTGATTTCATATGGTATTTCTCATTTCTTCCTTTTTTGAAATTAAGAAGGGGCAGTTCTATGTTATTGAGTGACCTAAGTCTGAGATGGTGTTCAGGTTAGGTAAATAATTGCTCTTGCTTAATTGCCTCCTGTCAGAAATACTACCTTGTGGTAGACAAGGTACCCTGTGGTTGTGACCTGGGAGCTGCTTTATGTAATTACAGATCCTGTCCTTCATTCCAGTCATGATTTTTGACTTAGGATGAGCTTTCTGGTCTCAATTTCTCTGCTGAATGGTGATGCACATACTGCATAGGTGTGTGCCTAAAGATGTGAATTAATGTGAATGCAAAGTGTAGTAAGGTAGGATCAAAGCAAAGATGAGATGTTGCACTTCTAAAGTCCTTACTCACAACTGAATCCCTCAGCTAGTTGCACTGAAAGAGGGTGCAAAATATTTTGACCTCCTTTGGATGAAGTTGTGTACAAATACATCTTGTAGAGCTGTAATTGGAGGTTTCCTGCCAGTGTTCTGACAGATGCTGACCCAGGTGTCTGGAGGTTTCCTTCCTGTGTTCTGACAGATGCTGACCCAGGTGTGCTCTTCACTGCTCCATCTGTGTAGCTCTTGCTGACAGAACATCTGCTCCATTGGTTGTGGTCAGGTTCTCCATCTCAGTGGGCATTGTTTGGGTTTCACAACGTGGCTCCAAACTCTCCCAAAAGGATTTGCTAACAAGTAGTCCAGGACACTTTGCTTCATGGTAAACAGCACACACAAATACTGCTTAGCTTGCAAAGTAGGAGAGTTTCTCCATGAGTTTTACATCCACTGCTGTGTCAGATAATCTAGATCACATAAAAAAATTACAGTTGAAAAAAGTCCTTTCTTGGAATGAACTTAGTGTCCAGTGTCCATGTCAGAGGTTTATGTGTACATAAAGCTCATCAATCTTCATATATGTCCTAGATTTTATGAAGGATGACTTGGAATGTTTGGTACCAGGATTTACCTGAGATCTTAACTTGGTCTTATGCTGAAACAGAGATCCATAAAGCACAAGGTTTTCACTGCTTTTTGCTTGCTAATGAAATAATCAGCAGTGACTATGAGTAGCAGAGCTCCTGGTTCTTGTATGGGCTTGTATTTATGGCATAAAGTGTGGTAAGTGAAGCCCAGAGGTTGTGCCTCTTCACAGCAGCAGCAGCCTTTCCTTTTTCATCATACCATTTGTGCATCAGTTTTACAGAGTGTGTAGTAGTGAGGATGGAGATGATATTTTTAAACAAAAGCCTCTGATCCACAGGCCCTGAGCATGCACAGTGGCTTCCAGAATGCCTCCCTGTGGATCCTGCTTTTGGGACCTGGGATGTTGTGTCTGTGTGGAGAGCATTCCTTGTCTGGGCTCTGCTCATAGGGGTTGGCATCATCTACCAATGAACCCCTTGGTTGGTTCTGATGCAGCTTCCAAGAAAGAATAGTCCTGTTTTGTTTGTGCTGTCTTTGGTATGGGAGGAGCCAGAGTTTCTGATCAGGATTACCTGTGTGGGAATAGTGCACAATCAGAGCTGTGGAAGGACTTGACCCAAACAGCAGAAGAGGGTGCAATAGCTCAGTGCTGGTAACCTCACTGTGCTGGTTCTTTGGTAAGGAGCACTGTGACCAGCAGCCTGGGAGCTGAGTCTGCTAGTTTTAGAGGTGGCCCAGTTCTTGTGCCCCAACCATCTTCAAATCAGATGGAAAGGGTGAACGTGAGTATCCTCAGGCCAGGACCAGTCTCACCTGCTCAGGTGAGCTGAGTCTCTGAGTCTGAGAAAAAGAGGAAGGGAAGAAAAGAGGATTCCTCTCTTTGGAGGCTGATAACCAGTGCATGCACAAAGTGCTGTGAAGGTAGTAGAGGAGGTTAGATGTCAGTGGGCTCTTCCAGCCCATGGTGGATTTGTTTGCTTGTTCTGTGCTTGGCAAAGAATGTAGCAAAGTGTAACTTAAATTTTTTTGTTAGACTGTGGTGACCTTGGTCAGAGTGATTGTGGCTGTCATTTACTGGACATTAACAAGTCTTGGTAGGGAAATGGTGCAGTGCCCTTTCTTTCTCTATTCCCTCTTTTAAGTGGGATACTCAGCTGCCCTCGTGGAAAGCTAGATACTGGGAATTCTCTCCACATTTATTAAATTCTAGGAAATTCAATGTTCCCTTGCTGTACTAAACCCTATTTTAATTCTGCCAATGGGGAGGTGCATCTCCTCTTCACCCAAAAGGAGGAATAGGTGTGGAGCCATCAGCACCTTTGACAGAGTTGAAACCAATCTTGATCATTTCATTCTGTCAGGCTGAATTTCCACATTTGCAGGACTGAGAGGGTTGTGTTCTGTAGAGCACAAACAGAACAGACTCTGCATGATTTAGCATTTCCTAAATCCCAGAAAACAGGGAACAGTACTCCACTACTGCTGCCAAGAAATCCTGGCAGGATAAGGGAGTTAGTACTGGCATCCCTTTGTATTGCTTCTGGAAATGACTGCAAGCACCATGATTCCACTGCTGTTCCTTGTTTGTGCCCTTTGGGTTGGCAACAGGAAAAGCACCTGAAGGGATGAGTATCATCACTGGACTTTGGGTGCTCGTGATGTCTGAGGTCTGGGAGGAGGTGACTGTCACAAGCTGAGACATGAACAAGGTTGTGTTTTTAACACTTTCCTGAGGTGACTTCTGTGGAGAGTTGTGATTCCTGCAGTATCTTCTTTTCATACTAAGAACTAGCAAATAGATCTTAGCTGTAGATCAGCAG
>NW_008669673.1:54602-55835 GCF_000695815.1 Acanthisitta chloris
GCACCCAAAGAGAAGACAAATGATGAAAGAAAACACTACTGGGTGTGAGGGAAAGGGAACAGGCAAACAGCTTTCCAAATGAGGGAGATGCTACTGCAAGGCAAGAAAGCTTACAGCAGTAGGTTTTTATTTTGAGCATTTCTATTCATGTGAGAGAACTCAGAGGAACAGAATGAGGAATGAGCAGGATATAGTAACTTCTGATGTTAAAATTAAACCCATGTGTAAGTGCTTGTAGGTAACCTGGGGGCTTGTGCCCCCAGCTCACTTCTCTGCATGATGTCCTCTGACGTGGGGTGGAGATGTAACTGTCCTTAACTGTCCTTCCTGTGTTGTAAGCAGGGAAAAAAGGTTCATGTCTCCATGGGATCATGAGTATCATCATGCTAGTATGTGTGAGTGGCACGTAGGTAAGGTGTGATGACAAGCCTCAGCCTGCACAGAAGCAGTAATTGGAGGAAAAATGGAAAAGGAAAAATCTGAGTTTGAGAGAAGCAAATCTTGATGTCTCTGTGCACATATTTTTCAGTAGGCAGATACAGCACAGAATGGTGTTATTAATCGCTGCGCACCCTGTTTGAAGGTGGTGGGTGGACAACCTGAAACATTCAACAGAAAATGATTTTCCAGAGAAAGTGACTTCCCAAAGCAACCCCTTGGCATGTGCATGATTCCAAGATTGGAGTACAGAAAATGAAAGAATCCTGTTTCCTTTCCAAGCATCCCATGCAAGTCTCTGTCGTGCATTTCTGGCCTTTCTTACCAAACACTGACCATGCAAAATGCTTTTCATGTTCTTTCCATTGTCTGATCTTTGGAGGGGGATGTCCATGGGAGAACAGTCAGCAGGTGTGGGTATCTCAAAAACCTTTTTGCTCATCTTTCCATGCTCCCACTTACCTGAGGAACAGCATTCTTAAAACCAGGCCTATTTTTAAAGCAATTACAATCTTGACCTCACATGGAATACTGCACATAGTTCTGGTGCCCTCAGCATAAGGACTGTTGGAGCAAGTGCAGAGGAGGCCACAAAGTTAGTAAGAGGTCTGGAGCATCTCCCCTATGAGGACAGGCTGAGGGAGTTGGGGCTGTTTAGCCTGGAGAAGAGAAGGTTGTGTGGAGACCTCAGAGCACCTTCCAGGATCTGAAGGGGCTCCAGGGAATCTGCAGAGGGACTCTTGGTTAGGAGCTGCAGGGACAGGACAAGGGGTAATGGGCACAAATTAAAAGAGA
>NW_008669673.1:55953-56247 GCF_000695815.1 Acanthisitta chloris
GAGCCGTGAGAAACCTGCTCTGGTGGGAGGTGTCCCTGCCCAGGGCAGGGGGTTGGGACTAGTTGATCTCTAAGGTCCATTCCAACCCCTAATATTCTATGATTCTATGATCTTCTTGTTCACATCTCTCCATTTCATCTAAGGCAGAGAAACTCTGGCCAAGAGCCACATCTCATCTGTCAAAATAATAATTCTGGCCTATAGCTTGTTGTCCTTTTTCAGTTGGGGCTTCAATTCAGGGAGGCTGATGCAGTCCAAGTGAATTGTTCTTCCAGTCCTCGCCCAGACATCTTT
>NW_008669673.1:56261-60900 GCF_000695815.1 Acanthisitta chloris
ACCAGATTGAGTACACAGCTGTCACACAGTGAAAATGTAGCTATTTCCAATTGTGTGATTAGACATGGATCCATTGTACACAACAGTGGTGCCAACAGTTCAGTGCTGGGGTAGGTTCATGCACAGTCGTGTGGCAGGAAGGAAACAGAGCCTCTCCAGAGCCTATGGAACAGCAGTGTGACCACTTACATAAAAGGTTCTCCATCTGCAGATGGAGAGAAGCAGTCCAGACTGGTTTTCTGTGGTAACCTTAGGGAAGTGGTAAGTAGGAATTGCCAGCACAGTCAGTAAGGATGGATGATTGCCTTGGGCTTCTGTGCCATATGTTGAGTGTGCTGCATCTCATTTTTTATCTCCATATAATAAATGCAATGCTGACTTATGTTGAGGTAAATGTCAACATTAAGGAAAAAATATCGTGGTATTTCAGAGTTGGAGTTTCTGTCAAGAAACTAGTTTTTATAAATTAATACTTCCAAAGGGAAAGTAAGTAAATAAATGTGGTTAAACTGTGGCATCATGGAAATGACAGCCCAGTCTAGGTTTAAAGAGATCTCTAGCAGTCTACCTCCTGCTTGAACCAGGGTGGATGTCCAAGTTAGATGAGGTCACTCAGAGCCTCAATCAGTTGGGGGTGTCTGGATGGCATTTCCACAGCCTTTCTGAGCAGCTTGGTCCAGACTCAGCCAGTCTCACCAAAGAATTTTGTTTCCTTGTGTTTGATTGGAATTTCCCATCTTGCTGCTCCTGTCTGCTCTCTGTTGTCCTTTTATTGGGCAGAGTGTATCTTGGTCTTCTCTGTTCCTGCCTTCAGGCAGTGGAGTGCAGCAATTAAATCTCTCCGTCCCCAACCTGAGCAAACCCAGCCCCACCAGCCTCCCCTCCTGCATCCTCTGCTCACCCCCTAAACACCTTTGGGCAGGTCCTCCCTGGCCTTTCTCCAGTTTGACAGGGTCTGTCTCATACTGGTGGCCCCAGACTGGTCACAGGTCTGCAGATGCACTTGTGAGTGCTGAGGAGAGGAGCAGTCACTTCCCCCTGGGGCTGGTAAGGGCTTTGTGACTGCAGCCAGCACTGCAGCCCCTCGGGGTCAGTGTCTGGGTGGGTGTGTGTTCTGCAGCTGGGTGAGCACTGAGGGCTGCCCAGGAATTCCAGAGCAGCAGTGTGTCTCCAAATAACCAGCACTGGAGCTGCTCTTCCTGTGGCACGGGATGGCACAGGTTTCCTAGTGCACCCACCTTTGGACAGGGCTTTAAAGAGCAGAAAACTCTGATACAGCTCAGAGGTGTCACTGTCCTTCCTACAGCTGTTTATTAATGTATTTTTAATGCTGATTCTTTATGGTAGAACCTAGGTCTGGGTTTTATTCTTCAAGTGAGGCCAGATTAATTGAATTGTATCTTGCACTGTGAGCCAGTGTGTCCTACCAATACCTGGGAACATATTTCCAGGTTGCTGCAGATGAACCTGTGAGACATTGTCCTTCATAGATGCTGAGAAGTATTAGTGCAAAAAGGTAAGGCTGGCCCTGGGGCTGGCCCTGCCTGCATCTGAGGCAGAAGGTTTCTCATTTGCAGTGCAGAGTCCTTTGGGCAGAGTCAGGAAATGAGATGTGTGAGCTGCTGCAGCCCCAGCCCATCCTGGGCATGGACTCAGAGCTAGACAAGAAAGAAGAAAAGATGCATTATAATTTTGTATAGCTTTAGTTTGCCTTTGGTGAAAGGGAAGTATAAATATCCCAGATCTATGAGAGCTTGCAGCCCTTGAAGTATACAAACAGGTCTACAATTCAGACTGTCATAGCTCTGTGCTTTTTGTGCTTCTCTAGGAACAGTTTTTATGGTTTTCAATTTAATCTTTTCAGTCCCACACAGACATATTGAGCTATTAATACTTCACTTTTTAGGACAGAAACTGTGTTCCTTTGAAGTCTACCTTTGAGGCTAAATTCTACTGCATTTCCATTGTTCTCTAGGAATCTGAGTTCAGTAGCAATGAGTTTCTTCATGTCCTCAGAAATCAGTGTGTTCTCCTAGGGAAGCTGGTCCAGCTCTTCCTATGACTATATTCCCATGAGATACAGAGGGGACACTTTGGTCTTCTCAGTCTCATCTCAAGAGAATAGCAGTGTTCTCTGTGTTGTGTTTCAAGATCTCTGCCTGGAATCTCTTCTGGCTACTCTCAAATTTCCTTCAGTTTGGAAACCTGGTGATTTACAAAGTCCTTCAGATTGTTTTCTGCTGTAAAATGAAAACTGTCAATCTTGAGCTAAGAGTAGAATGAGGAAAAAAAGTGAATGATTGTTTATTAGTGATAGTTACTTTGGAAATTAAAGGCCCATTCATAGGATCAACAGAAATGTCAACAAGGGACGTTTCTGTTTTCTTGGCTGCTTTGTGTGATTGCAGTGAGTTATGTTGGCTATAGCCCACTTGGATGACACTGCAGTTCACAGCTTGAAGAAGCTAAGTGGCCATAAATAGGCTAAATTTGCAGGTGATTTAGCAACTCTAGATTATAAATTGGAACAGAAAAGTGTCTCTGTTCAGGAGACAAATATTTTGTAGTAAATGTTCTAAGGGAGTGAAATCCCATCCTAGAACTGTGCCAGGAGGCTCTGCCTGATTTTTGGAATGATTTTCTGCATCAGATGTTTTCTCAGGTCTTGGACATGGGAAATAGTTTGATGTTTAAACCACCTGGAAAGAATTAGATTCCTGTGGCTGCTTGGGCAAGTGGTGAGCCAGAGCCAAAAGGGAATAGTTTAACAAATTAGATAAGTTGAAACCACGTTTGTACACGAGTATGAGCTCTCATAGTTACATCAGCACATCACAGCTTTTCATAGGCATTGCACCCAGAAAGAGCAACTCAGTGTTGCCCTGGCCTAACACAGGGTTAGCATCCCATGGAAGCACTGAGATGGCCTGAAGGGATCAGTTGTGGCGCCCTCAATGTAAGAAAGACATGGAACTGTTGGAGCAAGTCCAGAGGAGGCCACGAAGAGGATTGGAATGAGGACAGGCTGAGGAAGTTGGGGCTGTTCAGCCTGGAGAGTTGAAGGTTGTGTGGAAACCTCAGAGCACCTTCCAGGAGCTGAAGGGCTCCAGGGAAGCTGCAGAGGGATTATATTATGTGTTCTGCAGTGACAGGAGAAGGGTCAATGAGCACAAGTTGAAAGTGGGGAAATTTAGGTGAGATACTAGGAAAAGGTATTTCCCTGTGAGGGTGGTAAGACACTGTCCCAGGTTGCCCAGGGAGGCTGTGGCTGCCCCAACCCTGGCAGTGTTCACAGCCAGGTTGGATGAGCCTTGAGCAACCTGCTCTGGTGGGAGGTGTCCCTGCCCAGGGCAGGGGTTGTCAATGAGCACAAGTTGAAAGTGGGGAAATTTAGGTGAGATACTAGGAAAAGGTATTTCCCTGTGAGGGTGGTAAGACACTGTCCCAGGTTGCCCAGGGAGGCTGTGGCTGCCCCAACCCTGGCAGTGTTCACAGCCAGGTTGGATGAGCCTTGAGCAACCTGCTCTGGTGGGAGGTGTCCCTGCCCAGGGCAGGGGTTGGGGCTGGATGATCTCTAAGTTCCATTCCAACCCCTAAAATCCTGTGACTCTGTGATCAGACATCATGGGGCTGCTCTGGGTTCCCCATCACTGCCAGTCTCACTGTTTACCCCATCACTGCAGTATTTATTTGATGACTTCTGATTCAACAAAAATACTTTATTAAAAACTGTTCTAGATTTAGAATCGCTGAAGAAACTTACACTGATTGCTAATTTCAAGTGTTTAATTGTAGTTACAAATGGATTTTATTTGTCATTTAGACATTTTTAGTTCAGTCTCCAACATGCAATCTGACAGGCAATTAGCCTTCAGATACATAGGTCTTATTACACATTTAGAAATACCTCTCAGCTTCATTAACTCACACACACTTATGATCAACAGACAACACATTGGTATGTAAGCTCATATTTACCATTGGCTCACACCAGTGGCACTGACACCCCCTGCCCCAGTCTGCTCTGCTCAGTCACTGCCTCCCACCCCTGGGACTGGTGTGGGATGAGGCAGCACCACCAGAATGCTCCAGGGCAGCCAGTGGAGCTCAGGGATTGCTGGGAAAGGGCCACAGTTCCACACTCCATGTCCGTTTCTCGAGCACAAGTGCCATGAGGAGAGGCTGAGGGAGCTGGGGGTGTTCAGCCTGGAGAAGAGGAGGCTCAGGAGAGACCTTCTCACCCTCTGCAACTCCCTGACAGGAGGTTGGAGTCAGGTGGGGGTTGGTCTCTTCTCCCAGGCAACCAGCAGCAGGACAAGAGGGCACAGACTCAAGCTCTGCCAGGGGAGGGTTAGGTTGGATATTAGGAAGAGATTTTTTCCAGAGAGAGTGCTCAGGCATTGGAATGTGCTGCCCAGGGAGGTGGTGGATTCACCATCCCTGGAGGTTTTCAAGCTGAGACTGGATGTGGCACTTAGTGCCATGGGCTAGTGACCACGGTAGGGTTGGACTGGATGATCTTGGAGGTCTCTTCCGACCTGGTTGATCCTATGATTCTGTGATTTCCTTTGTCCATCCTGGCTGACTGGGCAGAGCTCCTGGGGTTGGCTGTGCTGCCTCCAGCCCCACTGTGCTCTCT
>NW_008669673.1:60942-71530 GCF_000695815.1 Acanthisitta chloris
GGGCCCAGGTAAGTGCCTCTCCCCAGCCTTAGACTGTCATAGAGCTTGTGCTCAGAGTGTTAATTCCCTCTGGGATCTGAGGGAGTTGTGATGTTTTGCTGACACCTTACGATGAGAAGTATTATGTCTGAAATACCCATAAATGTGTCTGTTATGTTATAGGCGTTTGAGCTAGCGACTGGAGATTATTTGTTTGAGCCACACTCTGGTGAAGACTATTCCAGGGATGAAGGTATGAATCTTTTGGGTTATTTTAACAGTTTCTACATATTTTCACACTTTTCTTAAATTCCCAGTGAGCTTACAGTGGGTTTTGTGTTTGAGTAGAACTGTTCATACACATTGTTTTCAGAATATAAATATGATTTCTTTTCTTTTTAGTTGTAAGTTCCATCACTAGCAATGGGTGGGCAAAAACTCCCTTCTGCAGATATTCATCTACTTAACAACTGCCTGAAGGAATTAAACTGCCCTTCCTGTAAGATTGCATATGTGTGGAAACCTGACTGAAAATAACAACATTTTAGCTTAGAAGAGAAACGACAAACTTGAAGTTTTACAGTACTTTATGAGTGACATTGGAATAATGTTGACATTGTGTATTTTTATTTGAATTAGGCAATTACTAATTATTTTTTTAAAATCAGAGTTAACTCCTGCTTCCATCTGTATACCTGTCCATTTCCATGCTTGTTTGCTTGTAAGTGCTCTTTGCAGTGGTAATGTGGGCATCATTCATTGTTCCTAAATGCTACTAATGATGCCAGAGCTCTGCTGATCCTGGAAACCTCTGCATGGATTTGCTGCAAACATTGTTGATTTGAAACTATTTCTGATTTTTTACTAATTCCAGTTTCTTTCCTCTTCTTTTTTATCCCATCCTTTCCCTGCCCCTTCCACTCCCGTATCCTTTTTTTCTTTCCCTCATAGACCACATAGCACACATCATAGAGCTGCTAGGCAATATCCCAAGGCACTTTGCTCTATCTGGAAAATATTCTCGGGAATTCTTCAATCGCAGAGGTAGTACCTCTTCTTTTTGAAAGGTGCCGTGATGCAGACAGAAGTGGAATTGCTGGTTGTAGCATGTCCCACTGAGGAGCATTTCCTGAAACCACACAGCAAAATTTCCCTTTTGAAAAGCAAAATGCACAGGAATCTGTGGCAAATTCCCTTCTTTTTTTTTTTTCCTTTTTTTTTTTTTTTTTTTTTTTTAGCAAAACGTTCTGCAAAGTTACGATTGGTACTTTTTAAAATTACATGGCAAAACTTGTCTGTGGCAGCTGATGCTCAGACGTTGTTTTGAGAACAAAGTTTTGCCCAAAGCATCTTCCTAAAGCAGCCACTGAGTGTGTTTTTCACCAGGATCAATCTATTTCTGTCTGTACCGGGCCAGTGTTAGTGTGTGCATGCAATGTACTGATTAAACTGTTGTATGTTTCTGTTTTGCTGGCAATGTTCTCCAATGCAGACCACATAGCATTGATCATTGAACTGCTGGGAAAAATCCCTCGAAAATACGCTATGTTGGGGAAATATTCCAAGGAGTTTTTCACCAAAAAAGGTAACGGTATTTATGCAACACTAATTTAAAGCTCTGTCCCAAAGGAGAGTATGTGAGTTTATGGGTACTGAAGAAATGTATCCATTTATATGAAGAGCTCTTGTGAAAGAAGAATTTTGGTGTCAACTTGGCTTTCTGCGGAAAGCCACGATTTGCAGTGCTCTCTTCAGTATTTACAGCTCATTTTGGGATGTGCTCAGCAAGGTGTGGATGTCAACAAATGTTGGTGTGAATCTGTTGTCCTTCATGTAAATGTGAGGGCTCAAGTGATGCATAGTTTGCAGTCTGATGGAAAATCATCTGTCAGCGACTTCCAGTGGTACATGGGGGTCCTGCAGGTGCTGCTGGCAGCCCGAAAATGAAACCCCTTGTCAGTTCCCACAAGAAAGTGGTTTGTCTGAGCAACCCCTTATGGTTCTTTCTGTACTTTGTCTTTGCTCAGACTGCTCTTCAAGGCCAGTTTCTGACGTGTGAGGGGATGTGGTGATGCCTCGAGTGTCTTTTGTCCCCTCAGCGTATGAGACTGCTGTTGTGGAGGGGCAGGGTATGTCAGGAACATCCTATTCCGTGGGGGGGGGAACATCTGGGGCTGTCAGCCACAGCTGCTGAGCTGTTTTGCTTCTGCCCAGTGCTGTGAGTTCCCCCTTGCCCCAACCCTCACGCCTGAGCACACAGTCTGGCAGGGCCAACAGCTGCATCGGGTGTGGGGGCTGGAGGAGCTTGGGGTCACGAGGCAGGAGACAATCCAGTGATTGATCCTGCCTAGCATGAGAGCTGCCTGTTGTGTGCCTGGGTATTTCTGGTGCAGCAGAGACCTCTGCATGCCTTGGTGTGCTCAAGGAGGCTGTTAATGGCATTAGGGAGGGCAGCAGTGATGATCCAAAGAGATAACTGCTCTTTGGGGGAGTCTGGAGTGCCTGGGCTTTTTAGTGTGGAGTGGAGAAGGTTGCTGGAGGAGTTGTAGAGGTTTGTGGAATTGGGAGATGAGTGGATCAGCTGTTTGCCAGCACCCACCGGGTGAGAGCTGGGGCAGAGCCAGTGAAACGTGCAGGGGGTGGCTTTAAACAAGTGCAGGCAGTGAGCTGCAGGAGTCTGTGTCAGCAGGCTTAAAAACAACCTCCTCGTGATGGAGATGTACAGACTCGAGGCCTGCAGGTCTGTAAGTGTACAAAGCAGGGGAAGGGCTGGGCAGGAGGTACCCTCAGCACTGCCAAACTGGGACTGAGCTGCTGCAGTGAGGCAGGGACAGCCAAAGGCTCCTCTGCCTGCCCTCCCTGCCCCTCCTCAAAGCGTCTCCTGTTCCTAATCTTCACCTTAGAGCAGATGGGTTGGCATTTTCTACTAATAAAATGACCTGAGTGCAGTGTTAGGAGTGCACAGAAGAGGGCAGTTTGTAAAGTTCTTGTGCCTCCACAAACATCTTCCACTGCAGTGTGTCACTGTTGTCCTCTAGGGACGTTCCTCAGAGGGACTATCTGCTGTGGCCCTGGGTGGGATTTAAGTTGTTAAAAGGTTTGGTTCCCCCACCACACAAAATGTAAGTGCCAGTTTGCTGTGGAAGCTTAAGTAGAGTGGATCCCACCTGTTCTACTCAAAACAGAAACTCTCCAGTGCAGGGTGAAGGGTAATAGCCCAAGCTGCATTTGCAGAGTTATTCCACTACGTTTGCAAGTCAGAAAAACTGAAATGCTTTGTGGGGGGAAAAATGGAGGTGGCAAGTCCTGCTCATTTGAGCATTATTTCCTTGAATGAGGCACCAGATATCCTTTTCTTTTTCCTGGGCCAGCCCAGCACTGCCAGCCCCTGGTGCCCCAGGAGGGGTTTGTGCTTGCTGGTACCATCAGTAGGCTTCAGAGTTGGCCAGCAAATTGCTGCATTTCATCCTCATCTGCTTGTGGCCTGGGCACTGAGATCAGAAGCCATGTGGTCCAGGCCTGAGGCTCTCCAGAGAACAGCTCACTGTGGTGTAAAGGGGGCTGAGAAATCTGGCTCTAGGCTTTGGTTTGGAAAATATCAGCCTTGGGTGAAATCATGGTTTGAGTGTTGCTCCTGTCCATAGACAAGTTTGACCTCAGGGAGAAGCTTGAAAACTTTTAAGTTGTGCCACTGAAGTTACAGGCAGAAAAAGAAAGGTGTGAGCAATGAACCAGTTACAGGATCGAGTCCCTTCTCAGTGATTGCCTGAAGCAGTTTGTGACATTCAGACAGGAGGGTGCACTTAGAAACGGTAGAGCATTTGTAGGTTATTTCTTAGTCACTGTAACACAGATCCTCACACATTCTTTATGGGCTCTCATCTTCACTGAGCCCAGTAATAACTCCAGGGAGTCCTTTTTACCAGGGTCTTCCTGAAGCTTTTCTGTCTCTAAAAATGACTACTACATTTGGGCACTAAAACTTCAAACCCTTTTGTTTTTTCTAGACCATTTGGGTATTTGCTAGCCCTGTTTGCTTGTGAGCTAAGCCTGTGCAAGATGCTGTCCAGGTGCTGCTTTGCCCACTGGAGGTTGTAACTTCTGCTCAGGTGCTGTCCTGGCAGGGAAGGAGAGATCTCTCCTGCACCTCCCTCTCTCCCATCTGTGAGCCAGGAGGCCTCACCAGCCATTGGTTCTCAGGACCATGTCACACACACAGAGCAGCAGATTATCTCCCAGTGCTGCTTCCCCTGTCCTTCATCCTCCTCTTGCCTGGTGACACAATGTTTATTTGTCTTTGGCAAATTTCATAGACTAGCTCTGGGGTTTTTTGTATTATGATCAGCAGAGAAAGCTTTAAATAGCATCTCCTCCCTGCCAGGTCCTTCAGAAAGTTTTTTAGTAATGTTCTTCTGACTTAACATTCCATTTTTCAGAGGGGTCATTGCTGCAACAGGTTTTACAGCTCTGACAGCTCCATTGTCCTCTGTGGATTATTTCTTGTGTGCTTCACTATCAAAACCCTAACTAAAGAGCTTCTGTGAGGAAGTTTTCACTTACCATTCCACTTCTAGCATTTCTTTGAAAATTCATGCCAACGCCCTGAGTCCAGATGGTGTCAGACTGGTGGGCCCTGTGCTTTTAGTTTCTCCCTTAGATACAGGTGCAACTTTGCTCTCCTCCAACTACAGTACAAATCTCATGAACTAGATGACAGTTTGTGTTGGCAACACCTCCCTGTCCTGTGCTGCTCTCCTGCATTTCCGGGTGGAAATGAGAAGGACCCACCACATGAAAATGAATTCTCTCAGTTTGCTGTCCACCTCTGTTAATTGTCTTACCCTATTTTGATTCCATGGTCAACATCATGATCCTTATTGAAAACTGAAGCACTAGTTTAATTTGTGGCCCCCACATGGATAATTTTTACTGGATCATATCTTCATAAACACTTCTACAATATTCACAGAATTTGTTGTAGAATCATAGAATCATCAGCAAGGTTGGAGGAGACCTCTAAGATCATCAAGTCCAACCATTAACCTGTCACTCCTGGAATCCCTAAACCAGATCCTCCAGTGCCAGATCCAGATGCCTCTTAAACACTTCCAGGGATGGTGACTCCACCACCTCCCTGGGCAATATTCCAGTGCCTGAACACCCTAACAGGGAAAACATTTTTCCTGACATCTAATCTGAACCTCCTGTCTCAGCTCATGACTGTTCCCTCTAGTGGAAAACTTCAGTCTGTAGTGCTAAAAAGTTTGTTCCTCAGCAGAAAAACTCTATAGAGTATTGTGTTGGTCTTAGCATGGCTATGTACAACATCAGGAGTATTCCAGTAGCATTCCACAGAACTGCTCCGTCCCAGTGACACCAGGAGCCTCATCATGCAATCTTACCTTACCAGTCTGAGGGAGGAAAGATGCTGGAAACTGTGTAGTGTGAACACAGAGATGAAGACATGGAGAAACAGGCCCTGCCTCAGAGCTACCCTGGTTTGGTGGATGATTACAGCAACCCTTGCAGTGAGTGCTGTGAGCTGGAGAAGCCATGGGCACAGGCCTGGGATGTTTTGGTCATTTTTTCTTGCAGTCAGTAACAAGTCACTGTTTTCTATCAGTCTCTGGCAGTATTTGAGTTTATGCATTCCTGTTATGTAGTCTACTACCTGTTCTTGTTCAAAGTCACCAATACACACTTCTGGAAGCCTTCCAAAAGGTAAGATTTTCAGCAGTTAAATTTCAGAGTTGCCAAAGATTTAAAGGGCCAGGGATGAGCCTGGAAATGAATCCACTGCTCTGAGCTGTGCTGTCTTCCTGTGGGACAGTGTGGGCCCAAAGCAGAGCCTTGTTTGTTTGTTTGGCAGGTGCTGACAGGACAGGCTGGTTGTAGTTAAGTGATCTCCCTTGGCAAGCACTGCACCCTGCCCAGCACCTTCTGCTGAGGGCTGAGGCAGCACAAGCGTGGCCTGCCAGGCCTTTGGTGGTGTTAATCTGTTGCACTGGGATGCTCAGCCTCTTGGCCAGTCTGACACAGGTTTCTTCTCCTGCCCTGTAGCCACAAGGGTGCACAGAAACTCTGGCCGGTGAGCTGATGGCATTTTATGAGCAGTAGGTTACAGCCAAGGGCAACCACACAGTTGGCAAACTCCTTTGGCTAAAAATTGTATGTCCTGCACCCCCCCGTACTGGGTGTGGGGTGAGAACCCATCACTTCCCTCAGCAGTTCAGGGCACAGAGGGCTCAGGTGCTTTTTGTGGTGTCGTGTGGAGACTGCCTGGCTCAGATCATGCCTGGGAAGAAGGCTGTGGGTTGCATTAAGATATGAAATTGGGCAGAAACAACTGCCCTTGTGTTCCAGCTGGTCCTCAAGAGATCAGAGCCATTGGGTACAGCTGGGCTTAATTTCTGGTTGGAGCAGATGAGGCACTCTGAGTCTGGTTGCATACAGTAAGAACTTTGGCAAACAGATGGATGACTAGTGTGGTTTATTGAAGCAGCAGGTCATAGATTCTCTGTTGGTGATAAATGCACTAGATCTACAAATCTAAGTGTACAGTGCTGCACAGAGGTGTTCCTGGGTATAGGCAGGTTTTACCAGAGAGCTCTCCCTCTCTGGGCAGGAAAGAGGAGCAAACCTGTCAACTTGTCTGCAGGGTGGGGTCGTATTCTCATCCTCTCCATGGAGGATTTCAAATGTCAGGTTGACACTTTTGGTAGAAGTGGAGGTGAGATTGTAGTCAAATATCCTATTACTGCCATCCTGAATGGTGAGGGGACAGCCATGTCATTTGAGGGATATCAACAGCCTCAGTTTCAAAGGCTTTAGATCTCATGCAAGGGTAGAACAGAACTGTGACACCTTAGTGTCACTCCCTCTTCCACCTGGCTGATGGCAGCAGTGAGGGTCATCCTGCCTGATAACCAGCCACCCCGTCATGCTCACGGTAATCCCTTCCACACATACTTCATGGCACATCTCATGGCTTTAGGCCTCATTGCTGCACAGTGGAGGAGCAGGAAACAGAAGAGACTTCCTCCTCATGCTGGATGAGCTGTGGACACAGCTATAGCACTGCTGGTTTGAATGACAAAAGTTCTCACCTCCTTCGTTCTGAGCTGAGACACACTGCCAGGTCGGATGCACAAGTTTCCCCTCCTTGGGGAAACTCAAATCCTGCAGCTACTGCCACCTCTGGTGTTGGAGCCATGGGCAGCAGCAGGTGCTTTCTTCTCAGGGAGGATTCAGACCAAACCTCCTGGGAGTGGAGGAGAATCTCCAACTGCCAAACCTCTGTGCTCAGCTTGGTTTGGAATGGACCCCTGACTGTTCTGCTGCAGTGTCAGTAAATGCCATGTAGCAAGGCAGGGACATGTTGCTGAGCCCTCTGTCTTGGCATCAGAGCAGGTTTGGCTGACAAGGACAGGCCTGCAGTGTTCTCTGCCCACGGTGTGAGCATGTGAGCGAGTGCCTTTGTGTGAGAGTGAAGTCAGAAGGAGAACCCACTGGAGTCCAGGTGTAATGTACTGGCTGCTGTAGCAATGGTTCCTTGGTGTTGACATCGGACACACTCAACTCCTTTGAGGACCTCAGGCAATCTTGCTGTGTGCTGCCCTTCCTAAACAATGATTCCCAGCCTGGTCAAGGTGCTGTGAATGCAGAGTGGGAAAAAAACAGAAGAGGGATTAGTCACTAACACAGATATGAGGTACTTCTCTAATGCTGTTATATTTCTCTTTGCAGGAGAACTCCGACACATTACCAAGCTGAAACCTTGGAGTCTCTTTGATGTGCTTGTGGAGAAGTATGGTTGGCCTCACGAAGATGCTGCACAGTTTACAGATTTCCTGATCCCCATGCTAGAAATGGTCCCAGAGAAACGAGCTTCAGCTGGAGAATGCCTTAGGCATCCGTGGCTGAATTCTTAGCAGAATCTCCCAGCTGTAAAACAAAAAGCCAGCAACCACTTTCCAATGCGTTGGACCTAAATGGTGACTGTCACAAAATCTTTAGCAGGATCACACATGAGCTGGCTTCAATCCTCAGACCTTTATTTTGCTTGAGGTACTGTTTGACATTTTGCTTTTTGTGCACTGTGTTCTTGGGGAAGGGTATAGTCTTTTTGTCTTCAGCTAGTAGTTTACTCACCCACTTTCTTCAGAAAACACTTAACGTGTCTTTAAGCATTGTTTCTTGTGTTGTGTGGCATTCAGATGTCAGATTTTTGAACAAAGGAAACTTCCCCCCATGTGTTTTGGCAAGTTTTGTAACTATTTATGAAAAAAAAAAATATTTTAGCTGATGCATATTATATAATTTACGAGTGTAAGAAATTTATCAAGTCAGAACTGAGTTACGGCGAGGAATTGTACAATTTTCTCCTCTGGCAAAGGGACGTCATTCTTGTATTATAGTGTATGTAAATGCACCCTGTAAATGTTTATTTCCATTTAAATATGGGACTGGGGACTCAATTTCAGAGTAAAGCGACTAAGTTTTAGAGAGCTTTATAGCAAATCAATTGCATGTAGTGGACTTTAAACTGCTTTAAGGAATTGTGTAAACTTTCTATTCTGTAGCAGTTCCCGTTCATTGGATTTTAAACAAAGTGGCTCTGGTTTACAGGATTTCATTCCCCAAACAGCACTTTAAAGGAAGGCTAGACTTCTTTCTAATAAAGTATGCATTATCATTTAGCACTCCCTTTTAGAACTTTTGCCTATTTTAAGTGCTTTTAAGAAAAGAAAAATAGCAATTTCCCTTACAATGTGATAGTGAAGACATGGTACCATATGGTGTTGCCTTTTTATAAGCACTGTAAGTTGTACTATATCTTAAGAAAAAGAAAAAAATTAAAAGTAGAGCATGAGAACCACTCTCTGTGTAGAATTACTGATCTTTTATAATAAAAGTGTGTGCTTGGCATCAGTTAAGGAAGGATGTAGCTGCAGATATTTACAGTGCAGTGGGTAAAATAATCTGAGAAGATCATGCTCATTCCATTCATAGCTTTACATGTTTCTAAAACAAATTGCACTAGCTTTATTCTTTCCCATCGATAGACATCCGACTGCCCAGTGTAAGTTGCACGCAACAATTACGTGTTTCCTAGGAAAAAAAAAGCTGCATAGGCTGAAGCTTATAGGCAATACAGAGTTTAGAATGTACAGTATGGAGGTGTGTTTGGGCCTCTCTTAGAAGTCAGTGGGATGAATGTAAGCTTACTCCTGATCTTCATGTAACTACAGTGCCACTTTTTTTCTTGACTTTGTCCATTTGGAATCTATTCACATGCCTTTGCAATAACTAGATTGTGAGAAGATAGCCCCATGCTGTAACAATAACCAGTTGTTTGAGGTGCTTGCAGTTGTCTAATTAAAGTGTTTTGTTTTTTCAGACAGTGTTGCTGGTCATTGGACTCTTTGCCTAGCCACGACTCAGCAGTTGGGCTGTGGGGGGGTGGGGGCAGAGAAATGCAGCTTGCTGTGTCAGGTATGAAATGTGTTACCTGGTGTCAGTCAGAGCAGCCTGAAGGGTGGTGTGGCAGGAGGGGCTGGGTGTGATTGATTGCTGGGTGAAACCTCAGTCTTTCCTAGCAGCTTTGTAACTCCTGTAAACAAGCAAACCATTCCCCTGTTCCTGCCCGGCCGGTGCAGCCACTCCTCCAGAGAGAAACTGCTAAGCACTGGTCAGGAGAAACTCCTCCCTGGTGCAGTTGGGTTTCAGGACCGAGTGCCTTCACCCTCCTGCCTGGAACTGCCTGTAATGGCTGCAAGGACAAGACTGGTGAGAAGGATGATGCCACAATGGACTCAAGCTGGAGGTAAAAATTATATTCAGCTTCACACCCAGCCTAAACCCTCGAGTGCCTAGTTGCTGCAACCAGTTAGAAATGTGTTCTTGAATGCATAGAAAATGGCAGCACCGGCCTGAAGTGCCAAGGCAGGGCCAGCACAGCTCTGCCCTGCAGCAGGGCCCAGGGAACTCTGCTCTGCACCCAGGTGTGTCACTCCTTGCTGCACTAAGCCCTTGCCATGCACAGTGTGCATTCACACTCCCTCCTGTCTGACCTCATGGTAGGAGTTTGTGGAGGTATGGCAGAGGACTGACAACCAGGTTAGAGTGCTGCCTCGAGAGGTGGCACAGATTTTTTTCAGTGTCTGAGCTGCTGCACAGGCTGGGTTGGGTCTGCCTGCTGTTGTTGATGGCCTAATCCTGTTCTACTCCAGGTTAGTGCAAAACACAGTGCACTCTCTGCAGTGTGTTCTGCAGAGCCAGCAGGGGTTGGGAAAGCACTTCTAGTGTGCAATTTTAACTAGAAAGATTGTCCAGTAATTAGAGGCAAATCAGAACTTAAAGTGGCCCAGGTTTTTCTCTACATGTTGAAAAGAATTACCACTTTTTTCAGTGAGTAGGAGCAGCCACTTCCCCTCCTATCCTGTTCCAGCTTTCCTTGCACACTGGTTCTCCTCTCTGATTCTGAGGTGGAGCCGTGGAGCAGCATTCCTGTTATGTGAGCAGAAGTGAGAGCAGTTACTGCCGAGGTGGAAGGACAGTCACTCACCCAGTGACAAGCACAACAGCACCATCTTTGCTGCTGCTGTCA